>NC_058405.1:88913527-89175027 GCF_002201575.2 Neomonachus schauinslandi
ATCTATCTATCTATCTATCTATCTATCTATCTATCTATCTATCTATCATCTAATCTATTTGTCTTGTTAGTTCTGTTTCTTTGGAGAACCCTAACACCATGACTTTCCAAATTTCAGATGTTGTCAGCTATTATTTCTTGGAGTACATATTTAGCCTTACTCTCTTTCTTTTTCTTCTATAGGATCCTAAAATATGAATGGAGCAGGTCCTTGAGCCTCTGCTTTTTCTTTAGTCTGATAGATCTCTGTTGGTCAGCTTATGTAATTTTTGTTCTTCTATCTTCCAGCTCACTGATTCTCTCCATTTTTTTACTCCTACTACTGCTGACCTCACCCACTATGCTTTATATTTTAGTTATATATATTTTTTAAGTTTTAAATTTTCCATTTGGTGGTCCTTTATATCGTCTATGTTTTTCTGAGACTTTTTATTTCATTTGTTAAGATTTTCTTCTCTTATGCTGCTATTGAAATCACCCACTGAGTTATTTATTTTGGCTATTTTTAGTTCTAATATTTCCATGTAGTTCTTTGTATCTTCTATTTCTTTGCTGAGGCTTTCTATTTTTTTTTATTTGTAGATTGTTCAAATTTTCTCATTGAAGCATTTTTTTTATTATGATTGCTTTAAAACTTTATTAGATAATTCTAACATTGCTATCATCTTTGTATTGGCCTTCGTTGATTTTTTTTTCATTCATTTAGAGAAATTCTTAGTTCTTGGTATGACAAAGGATTTTCTATTGAAACTTGGACATTTTATATCATATTATTAAACTCTAAGTCTTGTTTACATCTTCTCTTTTAATTGGCTTTAGTGACACCATTCTGGAAGGTGAAAGGAGGAGGTGCTGCCTCATTACTGCCAGATGAAGTTAGAAATCTAGATTCTTCCTCAGATTTGTTGATATCCAAGAAAGATGTTCTTGGTTAGTGTTTGGTTGAGTTTGGACTTCTGGCCCTCCATGTGGTCACCACTGACACAGTGGTAAGGATGGCCTTGTTGTAAAGGCCACTGGGCAATTGTAAAAAACTTAATTAGACCTCCTTTGATACCACCCATCTAAGAAGGAAAGGTGAACTTCATTTTTGCTAAGAGAGGTAGAATTCCAGGCTCTTTAAAGGCATTCTTGTGTTTCCTTAACTCTACTGTTCAGTCTTCTTATATTTGCTTTTTGTATAATGTTCAGGATTTTAAGTTGCAATTTGTGGGAAGAATAAGGAAAAGTATGTCTACTCACCCTTCCCATAAGCAGAAATCCTGTTTCTTTTTAAAAGAATATATGGATGGGGGAGGAGCAAGTTGGCAGAGGAGTAGGAGACCTAAATTTCGTCTGGTCCCAGGAATTCAGCTAGATAGGGATCAAACCATTCTGAACACCAATGAACTCAACAGGAGATCAAAGAAAACAATAGCGGCAACTCTCTGAACAGAAAAGCGACCACTTTCTGGAAGGTAGGATGTGCGGAGAAGTGAATCCAAGGTGATATTCGGGAAGAGAGATGGCGGGGGAGGGGGCCTCCATCAGCCACTACCGGCAAGTGATAGAGCTATGGAGCACAAAATCGGAAATTTTACAAGTGTGCTCCACTGGGGGATGTTGCTCCAGTGGCTAAGCAGTGGGTGGATCCCTCTCTGGGACAGTGTGGTCTCAGGACCCTAGGGGTCACAGAAAGACAGGGGGCGCATGAGTGCGGCAGAGGTCCCAGGTACCAGAGCGGGAAGCCAACTACAGACACAGAGCCGAGGAGTGGGCTCTCAGCTCCGGGTTGCCATAAACCGCGATCCGCAGCATAATCCGGCCACTGCTTTTCGAGCTGGGACACAACAAGCGGCAGATCGGGGGAGACTCCCCTTCCTCCCCTGGGACGAGTTGCACGGGAATGCACTGCAGGGATCTGCTGGGTTGGGAGACGACAAACGGGGTCGGGTGCCAGAGATAGAGATGCTCGGTCACAGGCCAGGTGAGCATGGACTGCGGCCGGAGACCGGGGAGACGGGACTGACTGACTGCTTTTTTCTGGAGGCTCACTGAGGAGTGGAGCCCTGAGTTCTCAGCTCCTCCAGGGCATAGATTGGGAGGCTGCCATTTTACTCTCATCCTCCAAAGCTGTATGGAAAGCTTGCAGGGAACAAAAGCGCCCGAGAGCAAACCCAAGCAGATTACTTAGCCCGGACCGGGCAAAGACATTTGGGAACCACCGCAACAGGCCCCTCCCCAAGAAGATCAGCAAGAACAGCCAGCCAAGACCAAGTTTACCGATCAATGAGAACAGCAGAACTCCAGAACTAGGGGAATACTGCAAATAGAAATGTAGAATTCATGGCTTTTTTCCCATGATTCTTTGGTCTTCAAAGTTAATTTTTTTAACTTTCTTTTTCTTTTTTCTTTTTTCTTTATTTTTTTATTTATTTTTTATTTTTTTTATTCTTATGTTAATCCCCATACATTACATCATTAGTTTTAGATGAAGTGTTCCATGATTCATTGTTTGTGCATAACACCCAGTGCTCCATGCAGAATGTGCCCTCCTCAATACCCACCACCAAGCTAACCCATCCTCCCACTCCCCTCCCCTCTAGAACCCTGTTTGTTTTTCAGAGTCCATTGTCTCTCATGGTTCGTCTACCCCTCCGATTTCCCCCGCTTCATTCTTCCCCTCCCACTACCTTCTTCTTCTTTTTTTTTTTTTTCTTAACATATATTGCATTATTTGTTTCAGAGGTACAGATCTGAGATTCAACAGTCTTGCCCAATTCACAGTGCTTACCAGAGCACATACCCTCCCCAGTGTCTATCACCCAGTCACCCCATCCCTCCCACCCCACCCCCCACCTCAGCAACCCTTGTTTGTTTCCTACAATTAAGAATTCCTCATATCAGGGCGCCTGGGTGGCTCAGTTGGTTAAGCGACTGCCTTCGGCTCAGGTCATGATCCTGGAGTCCCTGGATCGAGTCCCGCATCGGGCTCCCTGCTCGGCAGGGAGTCTGCTTCTCCCTCTGACCCTCCTCCCTCTCATGCTCTCTGTATCTCATTCTCTCTGTCTCAAATAAATAAATAAAATCTTAAAAAAATAATAATAATAAAAAAAAAAAAAAAAAAGAATTCCTCATATCAGTGAGGTCATATGATACATGTCTTTCTCTGTTTGACTTCTTTCACTCAACATACTACCCTCCAGTTCCATCCACGTCGTTGCAAATGGCAAGATCTCTTTCCTTATGATGGCTGCATAATATTCCATTGTATATATATACCACTTTTTCTTTATCCATTCATCTGTCGATGGACATCTTGGCTCTTTCCACAGTTTGGCTATTGTGGACATTGCTGCTATAAACATCGGGGTGCACATAACCCTTTGGAACCCTACTTTTGTATCTTTGGGGTAAATACCCGGTAGTGCAATTGCTGGATCATATGATAGCTCTATGTTCAACTTTTTGAGGAACCTCCATACAGTTTTCCAGAGTGGCTGCACCAGCTTGCATTCCCACCAACAGTGTAGGAGGGTTCCCCTTTCTCCGCATCCCTGCCAACATCTGTCATTTCCTGACTTGTTAATTTTAGCCATTCTGACTGGTGTGAGGTGGTATCTCATTGAGGTTTTGATTTGGATTTCCCTGATGCCGAGCGATATTGAGCACTTTTTCATGTGTCTGTTGGCCATTTGGATGTCTTCTTTGGAAAAATGTCTGTTCATGTCTTCTGCCCATTTCTTGATTGGATTCTTTGTTCTTTGGGTGTTGAATTTGATGAGTTCTTTATAGATTTTGGATACTAGCCCTTTATCTGATATGTCAGTTGCAAATATCTTCTCCCATTCTGTCGGTTGTTTTTTGGTTTTGTTGACTGTTTCCTTTGCTTTGCAAAAGCTTTTTATCTTGATGAAGTCCCAATAGTTCATTTTTGCCCTTGCTTCCCTTGCCTTTGGCGAAGTTTCTAGGAAGAAGTTGCTTCAACTGAGGTCAAAGAGGTTGCTGCCTGTGTTTTCCTTTAGAATTTTGATGGACTCCTGTCTCACATTGAGGTCTTTCAACCATTTGGAGTCTCTTTTTGTGTGTGGTGTAAGGAAATGGTCCAGTTTCATTCTTCTGCATGTGGCTATCCAATTTTCCCAACACCATTTGTTGAAGAGACTGTCTTTGTTCCATTGGACATTCTTTCCTGCTATGTCGAAGATGAGTTGACCATAGAGTTGAGGGTCCATTTCTGGGCTCTCTATTCTGTTCCATTGATCTATGTGTCTGTTTTTGTGCCAGTACCATGCTGTCTTGATGATGACAGCTTTGTAATAGAGCTGGAAGTCCGGAATTGTGATGCCGCAGGCTTTGCTTTTCTTTTTCAACATTCCTCTGGCTATGCGGGGTCTTTTCTGGTTCCATACAAATTTTAGGATAATTTGTTCCATTTCTTTGAAAAAAGTGGATGGTATTTTGATGGGGATTGCATTGAATGTGTAGATTGCTCTAGGTAGCATTGACATCTTCACAATATTTGTTGTTCCAATCCATGAGCATGGAACGTTTTTCCATTTCTTTGTGTCTTCCTCCATTTCTTTCATGAGTATTTTATAATTTTCTGAGTACAGATCCTTTGTCTCTTTGGTTAGATTTATTCCTAGGTATCTTATGGTTTTGGGTGCAATTGTAAATGGGATCGACTCCTTAATTTCTCTTTCTTCTGTCTTGTTGTTGGTGTAGAGGAATGCCACTGATTTCTGGGCATTGATTTTATATCCTGCCACTTGACTGAATTCCTGTATGAGTTGTAGCAGTTTTCGGGTGGAGTCTTTGGGGTTTTCCACATAAAGTATCATATCATCTGCAAAGAGTGAGAGTTTGACTTCTTCTTTGCCAATTCGGATGCCTTTGATTTCTTTTTGTTGTCTGATTGCTGTGGCTAGGACTTCCAATCCTATGTTGAATAGCAGTGGTGATAGTGGACATCCCTGCCGCATTCCTGACCTTAGGGGGAAAGCTCTCAGTTTTTCCCCATTGAGAATGATATTCGCTGTAGGTTTTTCATAGGTGGCTTTTATGATATTGAGGTATGTACACTCTATGCCTATACTCTGAAGAGTTTTGATCAAGAAAGGATGCTGTACTTTGTCAAAAGCTTTTTCTGCATCTATTGAGAGGATCATATGATTCTTGTTCTTTCTTTTGTTAATGTATTGTATCACATTGATTGATTTGCAGATGTTGAACCAACCTTGCAGCCCAGGGATAAATCCCACTTGGTCATGGTGAATAATCCTTTGAATGTACTGTTGGATCCTATTGGCTAGTATTTTGGTGAGAATTTTTGCATCCATGTTCATCAGGGATATTGGTCTGTAATTCTCCTTTTTGATGGGGTCTTTGTCTGGTTTTGGGATCAAGGTAATGCTGGCCTCATAAAATGAGTTTGGAAGTTTTCCTTCCATTTCTATTTTTTGGAACAGTTTCAGAAGAATAGGTATTAATTCTTCTTGAAATGTTTGGTAGAACTCCCCTGGGAAGCCATCTGGCCCTGGGCTTTTGTTTTTTGGGAGATTTTTGATGACTGCTTCAATTTCCTTAGTGGTTATAGGTCTGTTCAGGTTTTCTATTTCATCCTGGTTCAGCTTTGGTAGTTGATACATCTCTAGGAATGCCTCCATTTCTTCCAGGTTATCTAATTTGCTGGCATAGAGTTGCTCATAATATATTCTTATAATTGTTTGTATTTCTTTGGTGTTGGTTGTGATCTCTCCTCTTTCATTCATGATTTTGTTGATTTGGGTCATTTCTCTTTTCTTTTTGATAAGTCTGGCCAGGGGTTTATCCATCTTGTTAATTCTTTCAAAGAACCAGCTCCTAGTTTCGTTGATCTGTTCTACTGTTCTTTTGGTTTCTATTTCATTGATTTCTGCTCTGATCTTTATGATTTCTCTTCTCCTGCTGGGTTTAGGCTTTATTTGCTGTTCTTTCTCCAGCTCCTTTAGGTGTAGGGTTAGGTTGTGTACTTGAGACCTTTCTTGTTTCTTGAGAAAAGCTTGTATTGCTATATACTTTCCTCTTAGGGCTGCCTTTGCTGCATCCCAAAGATTTTGAATAGTTGTGTTTTCATTTTCATTGGTTTCCATGTATTTTTTTAATTCTTCTTTAATTTCCTGGTTGACCCATTCATTCTTCAGTAGGATGCTCTTTAGCCTCCATGTATTTCAGTTCTTTCCAACTTTCCTCTTGTGATTGAGTTCTAGTTTCAAAGCATTGTGGTCTGAAAATAGGCAGGGAAGGATCCCAATCTTTTGGTACCAGTTGAGACCTGATTTGTGACCTAGGATGTGATCGATTCTGGAGAATGTTCCATGGGCACTAGAGAAGAATGTGTATTCCGTTGCTTTGGGGTGGAATGTTCTGAATATGTCTGTGAAGTCCATTTGGTCCGGTGTGTCATTTAAAGTCTTTATTTCCTTGTTGATCTTTTGCTTAGACGATCTGTCCATTTCAGTGAGGGGGGTGTTAAAGTCCCCCACTATTATTGTATTGTTGTCGATGTGTTTCTTTGCTTTTGTTATTAATTGCCTTATATAATTGGCTGCTCCCATGTTAGGGGTATAGATATTTACAATTCTTAGATCTTCTTGTTGGATAGATCCTTTAAGTAGGATATAATGTCCTTCCTCATCTCTTTGTTACAGTCTTTGGTTTAAAATCTAATTTGTCTGATATAAGGATTGCCACCCCAGCTTTCTTTTGGTGTCCATTAGCATGGTAAATGGTTTTCCACCCCCTCATTTTCAATCTGGGGGTGTCTTTGGTTCTAAAATGAGTCTCTTGAGCACAGCATATCGATGGGTCTTGTTTTTTAATCCAGTCTGATAGCCTGTGTCTTTTGATTGGGGCATTGAGCCCATTTACATTCAGGGTAACTATTGAAAGATAGGAATTTAGTGCCATTGTATTGCCTGTAAGGTGACTGTTACCGTATATTGTCTGTGTTCCTTTCTGGTCTATGTTGCTTTTAGGCTCTCTCTTTGCTTAGAGGACCCCTTCCAAGATTTCCTGTAGGGCTGGTTTTGTGTTTGCAAATTCCTTTAGTTTTTGTTTGTCCTGGAAGCTTTTTATCTCTCCTTCAATTTTCAATGACAGCCTAGCTGGATAGAGTATTCTTGGCTGCATATTTTTCTCATTTAGTGCTCTGAAGATATCCTGCCAGTCCTTTCTGGCCTGCCAGGTCTCTGTGGATAGGTCTGTTGCCAATCTAATGTTTCTACCCTTGTAGGTTACATATCTCTTTTCCCGAGCTGCTTTCAGGATTTTCTCTTTGTCTATGAGACTCGTAAGTTTTACTATTAGATGTCGGGGTGTTGACCTATTTTTATTAATTTTGAGAGGGGTTCTCTGTGCTGCCTGGATTTTCATGCCTGTTTCCTTCCCCAAATTTGGGATGTTCTCTGCTATAATTTGCTCCATTTTACCTTCTGCCCCTCTCTCTCTTTCTTCTTCTTCTGGGATCCCAATTATTCTAATGTTGTTTCGTCTTATGGTATTGCTTATCTCTCGAATTCTGCCCTCATGATCCAGTAGTTGTTTCTCTCTCTTTTTCTCAGCTTCTTTATTTTCCATCATTTCATCTTCTATATTACTGATTCTCTCTTCTGCCTCATTTATTCTAGCAGTTAGCGCCCCCATTTTTGATTGCACCTCATTAATAGCCTTTTTTCATTTCTACTTGGTTGGATTTTAGTTCTTTTACTTCTCCAGAAAGGGTTTCTCTAATAACTTCCGTATTTTTTTCAAGCCCAGCTAGTATCTTTAAAGTGATGATTCTGAACTCTAGATCTGTCATCGTACTAATGTCAGTATTGAGTAGGTTTCTGGCAGTCGGTACTAACTCTTGTTCTTTTTGTTGAGGTGATTTTTTCCATCTTGTCATTTTGTGCAGAGGAGAATAGATGAATGAGAGAACAAAATGCTAGCAGAGTAACAACGTCCCCAGAAAATACACTCTAAACAAATCAGAAAAGACCTGAAGCAGTGGGAAAAGATAGGGAAAGAGAGAAAAAAGAGAAAGAAAAAAAAGAAAAAGAAAAAGATAAAGATAAAAACAAAACAACAACAACAACAACAAAACAGAATGTGATCAAATATGATCAGGCTGGTATATAGATCAGTGCCACACACTACATTTGGGGTGTATTTTGGTCTTTTAGAAGAAAGTGCCTCCCAAAATTTTAAAGAAAGAAAAACTTATATATGTACAAAAATAAGGGTTGATATGATGAAGGGATGGAATATGATTGTATAGATGGAAATTATAAAAAATTTTATAAAAGGAATTGATAAGAAGTTGTTTGAAAAAAGAAAGAAGAGGATTTAAAAAAAGAAAAAAGAAAAAAAAGAAGGGAGAGGATGTGATCAGGCAGGGGAATAGAAAACACCATATACTAGAGATTTAGGGTATATTTTAATCTGTTCGAAGAAACTATCTCAAAATTTTAAAGAGAGAACAACTTATATATATAAGCCAAAAATACGGGTAACTACTATGAAGGGATAGAATATGACTCTAAAAATGAAAATAAATTTTTTTTTTAAAAAAGGGATTGATAAGATGTTGGTTGAAAAAGGGAAAAGTAAAAATTCAAAAAGAAAAAAAAGAAAAAAAGACAGTTAAAAAAAATTAACTTTGAAAGGCTACAGAATCATGGTAAAAAAGCCATGAATTCTATGTGCAGTATTCCCCTAGCGCTGGAGTTCTGCCGTTCTCATTGATGGGTAAACTTGGTCTTGGCTGGCTGTTCTCGCTGATCTTCTGGGGAGGGGCCTGTTGCCATGGTTTCCAAATGTCTCTGCTGGGGGCGGAATTGCCCCACCCTTGCCCCCTCCCGGCTAAGTAATCTGCTCAGGTTTGCTCTCTGGGGCTTTTGTTCCCTGCGAGCTTTCCATACAGCTTTGGAGGCGGAGAGTGAAAATGGCAGCCTCCCAATCTCTGCCGCGGAGGAGCCGAGAACTCAGGGCCCCGCTCCTCAGTGAGCCCCCAGAGAAAAGCCGTCAGTCACTCCCGTCTCCCCGGTCTCCGGCCGCACTCCGTGCTCACCCGGCCTGTGACCGCGTGTTTCTATCTCTGGCACCCGACCCCAGGTGGAGTCTCCAAACCCAGCAGATCCCTGTGGTGCACTCCCGCGCGGCTCCTCCCGGCGGAGGAAGGTGAGTCTCCCCGGATCTGCCGCTTGTTGGGTCCCTGCTGGAGGAGCAGGGGCCCAACTGTGCAGCAGATCACAGTTTATGGCAACCCCAAGCTTAGAGCCCGCCCCTGGGCTCCGCCTCTGCAGCCGGCTTCCCTGCTCCGTTACCTGGGAGCTCTGCCACACTCAGGCACCCCTGGTCTTTCTGTGACCCCGAGGGTCCTGAGACCACACTGTCCCGGAGGGTTCCACCCCCCACTTAGCCACCAGAGTGACGTCCCTCGGCGGAGCCGACTTTTAAAAATTCCGATTTTGTACTCTAGGGCTCTATCACTTGCCAGAAGCGGCCTACGGAGGCCCCTCCCCCGCCATCTATCCTCCCGAATATCGCCTCAGATTCACTTCTCTGCACGTCCTACCTTCCAGAAAGTGGTCGCTTTTCTGTTCAGAGAGTTGTTGCTGTTCCTTTCTTCGATCTCCTGTTGGGTTTGTAGGTGTTCAGAATGGTTTGATCCCTATCCAGCTGAATTCCTGAGAGGAGATGAAATCCAGGTCTCCTACTCCTCTGCCATCCTGCTCCGCCCCCTCTTTTTTTTAATTTTTCTTTTTCCCTTTTTCAACCAATATCTTATTAATCCCTTTTAAAAAATATATTTTATTTTTCATTTTTAGAGTCATATTCTATCCCTTCATAATATTTAACCATATATATATATAAGTTGTTCTCTCTTTAAAATTTTGGGATACACTCTCTTCTAATAGACCAAAATATACCCTTCATCTTAGTGTATGGCTTTGTTCTAGTCTCCTGCCTGATCACATTCTCTACCTTTGTTTTTTAAATCCTCTTATTTCTTTTTTCAACCAACTTCTTATCTTATCAATTCCTTTTATAAAAGCTTATAATTTTCATCTTTACATTCATATTCCACCACTTCATTGCATTAAACCTTATTTTGTACATATATGTTTTTCTTTCTTTAAAATTTTCGGAGGCACTTTCTTCTAACAGACCAAAATATGCCCAAAATCACATGTGTGGCACTGATCTATGCACCAGCCTGATCATATTTGATCATACTTTGTTTTTGTTTGTTTGTTTGTTCTTATCTTTTTTTATTCTTTTTTTCTTTCTTTCCATTTCTTTTCCCTGGTTTCAGGTATCTTCTGATTTGTTTAGTCTGTGTTTTTCTGGGGATGTTATTACCCTGTTAGCATTTTGTTCTCTCATTCATCCATTCTCCTCTGGACAAAATGACAAAATGAAAAAAATCACTCCAAAAAAAGAACAAAAGGCAGTACTGACTGCCAGGGACCTAATCAATACACACATTAGTAAGATGTCAGAACTAGAGTTCAGAATGATGATATTAAAGATACTAGCTGGGCTTGAAAAAAGCATGGAAGATATTAGAGAAACCCTTTCTGGAGAACTCTTATGATGGAAAATAAAGAAGCTGAGAAAAAGAGAGATAAAC
Source organism: Neomonachus schauinslandi (assembly GCF_002201575.2). Classification (NCBI taxonomy): domain Eukaryota; kingdom Metazoa; phylum Chordata; class Mammalia; order Carnivora; family Phocidae; genus Neomonachus; species Neomonachus schauinslandi. The sequence continues at coordinate 88,924,166 of NC_058405.1, forward strand.
AACTACTGGATCATGAGGGCAGAATTCGAAAGATAAGTGATACCATAAGATGAAACAATATTAGAATAATTGGGATCCAAGAAGAAGAAAAAAGAGAGAGGGGGGCAGAAGGTATATTGGAGCAAATTATAGCAGAGAACTTCCCTAATTTGGGGAAGGAAACAGGCATCAAAATCTGGGAGGCACAGAGAAACCGCCTCAAAATCAATAAAAATAGGTCAACACCCTGACATCTAATAGTAAAACTTACGAGTCTCAGAGACAAAGAGAAAATCCTGAAAACAGCTTGGGAGAAGAGATCTGTAACCTCAAATGGTAGAAACATTAGATTGGCCACAGACTTACCTGCAAAAACCTGGCATGCCAGAAAGGACTGGCAGGATATATTTAGAGATCTAAATGAGAAAAATATGCAGCCAAGAATACTCTATCCAGCTAGGCTGTCATTGAAAATAGAAGGAGAGATAAAAAGCTTCCAAGACAAACAAAAACTAAAAGAATTTGCAAACACAAAACCAGCCCAACAAGAAATATTGAAAGGGGTCCTCTACACAAAGAGAGAGTCTAAAAGTAGCATAGACTAAAAAAGAACGCAGACAATATACAGTAACAGTCACCCTACAGGCAATACAATGGCACTAAATTCATATCTTTCAATAGTTACCCTGAATGAAAATGGGTTAAATGCCCCAATCAAAAGACACAGGCTATCAGATTGGATAAAAAAACAAGACCCATTGATATGCTGTCTGCAAGAGACTCATTTTAGACCCGAAGACACCTCCAGATTGAAAGTGAGGGGGTGGAAAACAATTTATCATGCTAATGGACACCAAAAGAAAGCTGGGGTGGAAATCCCTATATCAGACCAATTAGATATTAAACCAAAGACTGTAATAAGACATGAGGAAGGACACTATATCCTACTTTCTAGGTCTATCCAACAAGAAGATCTAACAATTGTATCAATGCCCTTAACATGGGAGCAGCCAATTATATAAGGCAATTAATAACTAAATCAAAGAAACACCTCAACAACAATACAATAATAGTAGGGGACTTTAACACCCCCCTCACTGAAATGGACAGATCATCTAAGCAAAAGATCAGCAAGGAAATAAAGACTTTAAATCACACACTGGACCAAATGGAATTCACAGATATATTCAGAATATTCCATCCCAAAGCAACAGAATACACATTCTTCTCTAGTGCCCATGGAACATTCTCCAGAATAGATCACATCCTGGGTCACAAATCAGGTCTCAACCAGTGCCAAAACACTGAGATCATTCCCTGCATATATTTGGACCACAATGCCTTGAAACTAGAACTCAAACACAAGAGGAAGTTGGAAAGTACGCAAATACATGGAGGCTAAAGAGCATCAAACTAAAGAATGAATGCGTCGACCAGGAAATCAAAGAATTAAAAAATTCACGGAAACAAATGAAAATGAAACACAACTGTTCAAAATCTTTGGGATGCGGCAAAGGCAGTCCTAAGAGGAAAGTATACAACAATACAAGTCTTTCTTAAGAAACAAGAAAGCCTCAAATACACAACCTAACCCTATACCTAAGGAGCTGGAGAAAGAATAGCAAATAAAGCCATAACCCAGGAGGAGAAGAGAAATAATAAAGATCAGAGCAGAAATCAATGAAACAGAAACTAAAAGAAAAGTAGAACAGATCAACGAAACTAGGAGCTAGATTGATAAACCCCTGGCCAGACTTATCAAAAAGAAAAGAGAAATAACCCAAATAAACAAAATCATGAATGAAAGAGGAGAGATCACAACCAAACACCAAAGAAATACAATTATAAGAACATATTATGAGCAATGATATGCCAGCAAATTAGATAATCTGGAAGAAGTGGATGCATTCCTAGAGATGTACAAACTACCAAAACTGAACCAGGAAGAAATAGAAAACCTGAACAGACCTATAACCACTAAGGAAATTGAAGCAGTCATTAAAAATCTCCCAACAAACAAAACCCAGGGCCAGCTGGCTTCCCAAGGGAATTCTACCAAACATCTAAAGAAAAATTAATACCTATTCTTCTGAAACTGTTCCAAAAAATAGAAATGGAAGGAAAACTTCCAAACTCATTTTAGGAGGACACCATTACCTTGATCCCAAAACCAGACAAAGGCCACATCAAAAAGGAGAATTACAGACCAATATCCTTGATGCAAACGGATGCAAAAATTCTCACCAAAATACTAGCCAATAGAATCCAACAGTACATTAAAAGGATTATTCACCACGACCAAGTGGGATTTATCCCTGGGCTGCAAGTTTGGTTCAACATCTGCAAATCAATCAATGTGATACAATACATTAACAAAAGAAAGAACAAGAACCATATGATCCTCTCAATAGATGCAGAAAAAGCATTTGACAAAGTACAGCATCCTTTCTTGATCAAAACTCTTCAGAGTATAGGGATAGAGTGTACATACCTCAATATCATAAAAGCCATCTATGAAAAATCCACAGCAAATATCATTCTTGATGGGGAAAAACTGAGAGCTTTTCCCATAAGGTCAGGAACACAGCAGTGATGTCCTGTATCACAACTGTCATTCAACATAGTATTAGAACTCCTAGCCACAGCAATCAGACAACAAAAAGAAATCAAAATTATCTGAATCAGCAAAGAAGAAGTCAAACTCTCACTCTTTGCAGATGATATGATACTTTATGTGGAAAACCCAAAAGACTCCACCCCAAAACTGCTAGAACTCATACAGGAATTCAGTCAAGTGGCAGGATATAAAATCAATGCACAGAAATCAGTGGCATTTCTATACACCAACAACAAGACAGAAGAAAGAAAAATTAAGGAGTTGATCCCATTTACAATTGCACCCAAAACCATAAGATACCTAGGAATAAATCTAACCAAAGAGGCAAAGAATCTGTACAAAGAAAACTATAAAATACTCATGAGAGAAGTTGAGGAAGACACAAAGAAATGGAAAAACGTTCCATGCTCATGGATTGGAAACACAAATATTGTGAAGATGTCAGTGCTACCTAGAGTAACCTACACATTCAAAGCAATCCCCATCAAAATACCATCCACTTTTTTCAAAGAAATGGAACAAATAATCCTAAAATTTGTATGGAACCAGGAAAGACCCTGAATATCCAGGGGAATGTTGAAAAAGAAAAGTAAAGCTGGTGGCATCACAATTCTGGACTTCAAGCTCTATTACAAACCTGTCATCATCCAGACAGTATGGTTCTGGTTTAAAAACAGACACATAGATCAATGGAACAGAATGGAGAGCCCAGAAATGGATGCTCAAGTCAATGGTCAACTCACCTTCGACAAAGCAGGAAAGAATGTCCGATGGAAAAAAGACCATCTCTTCAACAAATGGTGTTGGGAAAATTGGACAGCCACATGCAGAAGAATGAAAAAACCATTTCCTTACACCACACACAAAAATAGACTCAAAATGGTTGAAAGACCTAAATTTGAGACAGGAGCCCATCAAAATCCTAGAGAAGAACACAGGCAGCAACCTCTTCGACCTCAGCCACAGCAACTTCTTAGAAACATCGCCAAAGGCAGGGAAGCAATGGCAAAAATGAACTATTGGGACTTCACCCAGATAAAAAGCTTTTGTAGATCAAAGGAAACAGTCAACAAAACCAAAAGACAACCGACAGAATGGGAGAAGATATTTGCAAATGACATATCAGATAAAGGGCTAGTATCCAAAATCTATTAAGAACTTATCAAACTCAACATCCAAAGAAATACTGATCTAATCAAGAAATGGGCAGAAGACATGAACATTTTTCCAAAGAAGACATCCAAATGGGCAACGGACACATGAAAAAGTGTTCAACATTGCTCGGAATCAGGGAAATCCAAATCAAAACCTCAGTGAGATGCCACCTCACACCAGTCAGAATGGCTAAAGTTAACAAGTCAGGAAACGACAGATGTTGGCAGGGATGCGGAGAAAGGGGGACTCTCCTACACTCTTGGTGGGAATGCAAGCTGGTGCACCCACTCTGGAAAACAGTATGGAAATCCCTCAAAAAGTTGAAAATAGAGCTACCATATGACCCAGCAATTGCACTACTGGGTATTTACCCCAAAGATACAAATGTAGGGATCGGAAGGGGTATGTGCACCCCGATGTTTATAGCTGCAATGTCCACAATACCCAAACTGTGGAAAGAGGCAAGATGTCCATCAACAGATGAATGGATAAAGAAGAAGTGGTATATATATATACAATGGAATATTATGCAGCCATCAAAATGATTGAGATCTTGCCATTTGCAACGACGTGGATGGAACTGGAGGGTGTTATTCTGAGTGAAATATGTCAATCAGAGAGAGACATGTATCGTATGACCTCACTGATATGAGGAATTCTTAATCTCAGGAAACAAACTGAGGGTTGCTGGAGTGGTGGGGGTGGGAGGGATGGGATGGCTGGGTGATAGACATTGGGAAGGTATGGGCTATGGTGAGCACTGTGAATTGTGCAAGACTGTTGAATCACAGTCCTGTAACTCTGAAACAAATAATACAGTACATGTTAAAAAAAAAAAAACCTAGTAGGAAGGAAAAATGAAGAGGGGGGAATCAGATGGGGAGACGAACCATGAGAGACTATGGACTCTGAGAAACAAACTGAGGGTTCTAGAGGGGCCGGGGTGGGGGAATGGGTTAGCCTGGTGATGTGCATTAAGGAGGGCACGTTCTGCATGGAGCACTGGGTGTTATACACAAACAATGAATAATGGAACACTACATGAAAAACTAATGATGTAATGTATGGTGATTAACATAACATAATAGAATAAAATTATGAAAAATAAAAAATAATAAAGAGAATCATGGGAAAAAAGCTATGAATTCTATATGCTGTATTCCCCTAGTACTAGAGTTTTGCCATTACAACTGATACCACAGATATCCAAAGAATCATGAGAGTACTATGAACAATTATACACCAGAAAATTGGACAACCTACAGTAAATGGATACATTCCTATAAACATAAAACCTCCCAAGACTGAATCATTAAGAAAGAGACAATCTGAATAGCTCAATTGCTAATAAGGAGATTAAAGAAATACCCCAAAACCTGTTGACAAACAGAAGTCCAGAACTGGATAACATCACAGTGAATTTTACCAAATATTAATTAATTAATTAATTAATTAATTTTATTTATTTATTCATATATTTATTATGTTTTTTAGTCACCATACAGTACATCATTAGTTTTTGATGTAGAGTTCCATGAATCATTGTTTGCATGTAACACCCAGTGCTCCATGCAATACATGCCTTCCTTAATACCCATCATAGGACTAATCCATCCCCCCACTTCCCTTCCCTCTGAAACCCTCAGTTTTTGTTTTCTTCTCAGAGTCCATAGACTCTGATGGTTTGTCTCCCGCTCCAATTCCCCCCCTCCATTTTCCAAGTATTTAAAGATAAATTAGTCCCAGTCATTTTCAATCCTTCCAAAGGTTAGAAGAAATTGAACTCTTCTAAAGTTGTTTTCATATGTCAGCATTACCCTGATACCAAAACCAGATGGGGACACTGCAAAAAAAGATTACAAGCCAAATTCCCTGAGAACACACATGCCAAAATGCCCAACAAAATATTAGCAAACTGGATTAAACTATACATTCAAAGGACTATATGCCATGATCAAGTGGATGTTATCCCATGATTGCAAGAACAGTTTAGCATTCACTAATCAGTCAATATCATATACCACATGAACAAAAGGAAAGGTAAAAACCATATGATTATCTCTATAGACATAGAAAAAGCATTTAACAAAATTCAACATCCATTTATGATGAACACTGTCAACAAAGTGGATATATAGGGAACATACCACATATGATAAAGCACAAAACATCATACCTGGTATGTAGAAGATGTTAAATAAATGTTAGTTTATTCAGTATTTCTTCACATATTACTACATAATTAAGCACTCAAGACACATTTCAAATTACTTGTAAAGTATATGTCTTCCTCATATGACTTTATATAATTTTTTTTAAAGAATTTATTTATTTGACACTGAGAGAGAGAGAGAGCACAAGCAGGAGGAGTGGCAGGCAGAGGGAGAGGGAGAAGCAGGCTTCCCACTGTGCAGGAAGCCCAATGTGGGGCTTGATCACAGGACACTGAGATCATGACCTGAGCTGGAAGACAGATGCTTAACCATCTAAGCCACCCAGGGGCCCCTCTTTATAAAAAGGTTGTTTTAAATAGGGACTTTAAAAAATGGTGATTAAGTAGGCTTTCTAAGAGCATTTACTGAAGGAGTTTAAAACATCATGGATTTTGGAAATTCGGTTTCCTAATTAAGATTTTGTCAGTAGTAAATTTCTGTTTGTTGAACACATTTTATAGGAAGTCAATATTCCAACTCAAAGTAAATTATAAATTCTTAACAGTTTACAACAGCTCAAAGAAAATCAATTTGGGAATATATTATTTAATACAATTAAAATGTAGATAAAATAATAACTACATTTTAAAACGTACCTTTGAATAGCTTAAAAAAGTCAATTGAGCCATGCAACTTTTAGAATTAGAGAGAACAGTTTAGATATTGTAATGAAATAAAGGAATCAACAGAAATCACACAATCACAGATATTACACAGAAAAATGAATTTAGAAATGTGAAAAAAATGAAATACACTCTATGTGGGGGGGAATAATTTTTTTCCCAGGATTCTCTTTATTTTTTTTTTGTTTTTCGTAATTTTATTTTATTATGTTATGTTAATCACCATACATTACATCATTAGTTTTTGATGTAGTGTTCCATGATTCATTGTTTGCATATAATACCCAGTGCTTCATTCAATATGTGCCCTCTTTAATATCCTTCAGCAGGCTAAGCCATCCCCCTACCCCACTGCCCTCTAGAACCCTCAGTATGTTTCTCAGAGTCCGTAGTCTCTCATGGTTCGTCTCCCCCTCTGACTCGACCCCCTTCATTTTTCCCTTCCTACTATTTTCTTTTTTTTTTTTTAACATATAATATATTACTTGTTTCAGAGTTTCAGGTCTGTGATTCAACAGTCTTACACAAATCACAGTGCTCACCATAGCCCAAACTTTCCCCAATGTCTACCACCCAGCCACCCCATCCCTCCCACCCGCCACAACTCCAGCAACCCTCAGTTTGTTTCCTGAGATTAAGAATTCCTCATATCAGTGAGGTCACAGGATACATGTCTTTCTCTGATTGATTTCTTTTGCTTAGCATAATACCCTCCAGTTCCATCCACGTCGTTGCAAATGGCAAGATTTCGGGGGTTTTTTGTTTGTTTGTTTATTTTTGAGGCCTGCCTAATATTCCATTGTATATATATATGACATCTTCTTATCCATTCATCTGTTGATGGACAACTTGCTCTTTCCATAGAATGGCTATTGTGGACATTGCTCCTATAAACATTAGGGTGCTCATTCCCCTTTGGAACACTACATTTGTATCTTTGGGGTAAATACACAATAGTGCAATTGCTGGATTGTAGGATAGCTCTATTTTCAACTTTTTGAGGAACTTCCATAATGTTTTCTAGAGTGGCTGCACCAGCTTGCATTCCCACCAGCAGTGTAGGAGGGTCCCCCTTTCTCCACATCCCCGCCAAAATCTCTCCTTTCCTGACTTTTTAACTTTAGCCATTCTGACTGGTGTGAGGTGGTATCTCATTGAGGTTATAATTTGGATTTGGATTTCCCTGATGCCAAGCAATGTTGAGCAATTTTTCATGTGTCTGTTGCCCATTTTGTTATCTTCTATGGAAAATGTCTGTTCATGTCTTCTGCCCATTTCTTGATTAGATGTTCTTTGTATGTTGAGTTTGATAAGTTCTTTTTAGATTTTGAATACTAGCCCTTTATCTCATATGTCATTTGCAAATATCTTCTCCCATTCTGTCAGTTTTCTTTTGGTTTTGTTGACTGTTTCCTTTGCTCTGCAAATCTTTTTACCTTGATGAAATCCCAGTAGTTCATTTTTGCCCTTGCTTCCCTTGCCTTCGGCGATGTTTCTAGGAAGAAGTTGCTTCAGCTGAGGTTGAAGAGGATGCTGCCTCTGTTCTCCTTTAGGATTTTGATGGACTCCTGTCTCACATTTAAGTCTTTCAACCATTTGGGGTCTATTTTTGTGTGTGGTGTAAGGAAATGGTCCAGTTTCATTCTTCTGCATGTGGCTGTCCAATTTTCCCAAAACCATTTGTTGAAGAGACGGTCTTTTTTCCACTGGACATTCTTTCCTGCTTTGTTGAAGATTAGTTGACCATAGAGTTGAGGGTCCATTTCTGGGCTCTCTATTCAGTTCCATTGATCTATGTGTCTGCTTTTGTGCCAGTACCATACTGTCTTGATGATGACAGCTTTGGAATAGGGCTTGAAGTCCGGAATTGTGATGCCACCGGCTTTGCTTTTCTTTTTCAACATTCCTCTGGCTATGCGGGGTCTTTTCTGGTTCCATACAAATTTTAGGATGATTTGTTCCATTTCTTTGAAAAAAGTGGATGGCATTTTGATAGGGATTGCATTGAATGTGTAGATTGCTCTAGGTAGCATTGACATCTTCACAATATTTGTTGTTCCAATCCATGAGCATGGAACGTTTTTCCATTTCTTTGTGTCTTCCTTGATTTCTTTCATGAGTATTTTATAGTTTTCTTTGTACAGATTCTTTGCTTCTTTGGTTAGATTTATTCCTAGGTGTCTTATGGTTTTGAGTGCAATCGTAAATGGGATCCACTCTTTAATTTCTCTTTCTTCTGTCTTTTTGTTGGTGTATAGGAATGCCACTGATTTCTGTGTGTTGATTTTATATCTGTCACTTTACTGAATTCCTGTATGAGTTCTGGCAGTTTTGGGGTGGAGTCTTTTGGGTTTTCCACATAAAGTATCATATCATCTGCAAAGAGTGAGAGTTCGACTTCTTCTTTGCTGATTCAAATGCCTTTTATTTCTTTTTGTTGTCTGATTGCTAAGGCTAGGACTTCTAGTAGTATGTTGAATATCAGTGGTGAGAGTGGACATCCTTGCCGTGTCCCTGACCTTAGGGGAAAACTCTCACTTTTTCCTCATTGAGAATGAAATTTGCTGTGGCTTTTTCATAGATGGCATTTATGATATTGAGGCATGTGCACTCTATCCCTATACTCTGTAGAGTTTTGATCAAGAAAGGATGCTGTATTTTGTCAAATGCTTTTTCTGCATCTATTGAGAGAATCATATCATTCTTGCTATTTCTTTTCTTAATGTATTGTATCACATTGATTGATTTGCAAATGTTGAACCACCTTTGCAGCCCAGGGATAAATCCCACTTGGTCGTGGTGAATAATCCTTTTAATGTACGGTTGGAACATATTGGGTAGTATTTTGGTAAGAATTCTTGCCTCCATGTTCATCAGGGATATTGGTCTGTAATTCTCCTTTTTGATGGTCTTTGGTTTTGGGATCAAAGTAGTGGTGTCCTCATAAAATGAGTTTGGAAGTTTTCCTTCCATTTTAATTTTTTGGAACAGTTTCAGAAGAGTAGGTATTAATTCTTCTTTAAATGTTTGGTAGAATTCCCCTGGGAAGCCATATGGCCCTGGGCTTTTATTTGTTGGGAGACTTTTGATGACTGTTTCAATTTCTTTAGTGGTTATAGGTCTGTTCAGATTTTCTATTTCTTCCTGGTTCAGTTTTGGTAGTTTGTACACCTCTAGGAATGCATCCATTTCTTCCAGATTGTCTAATTTGCTGGCATATCATTGCTCATAATATGTTCTTATACTTGTTTGTATTTCTTTGATGTTGGTTGTGATGTCTCCTCTTTCATTCATGATTTTATTTATTTGGGTCATTTCTCTTTTCTTTTTGATAAGGCTGCCCAGGAGTTTATCAATCTTATTAATTCTTTCAAAGAACCAACGCCTAGTTTCATTGACCTGTTCTACTGTTCTTTTGGTTTCTATTTCATTGATTTCTGCTCTGATCTTTATGATTTCTCTTCTCCTGCTGGGTTTAGGCTTTATTTGCTGTTCTTTCTCCAGGTCCTTTAGGTGTAGGGTTAGGTTGCGTACTTGAGACCTTTCTTCTTTCTTGTGAAAGCCTTGTATTGCTATATACTTTTCTCTTAGGACTGCTTTTGCTGCATCCCAAAGATTTTGAACAGTTGTGTTTTCATTTTCATTTGTTTCCATGAAATTTTTAAATTCTTCTTTAATTTCCTGGTTGACCCATTCATTCTTTAGTTTGATGCTCTTTAGCCTCCATGTATTTGAGTTCTTTCTGACTTTCCTCTTGTGATTGAGTTCTAGTTTCAAAGAATTGTGGTCTGAAAATAGGCAGGGAATGATCCCAATCTTTTGGTACCAGTTGAGACCTGATTTGTGTCCTAGGATGTGATCTATTCTGGAGAATGTTCCATGGGCACTAGAGAAGAATGTGTATTCTGTTGCTTTGGGATGGAATATTCTGAATATACTTGTGAATTCCATTTGGTCCAGTGTGTCATTTAAAGTCTCTATTTCCTTGTTGATCTTTTGCTTAGAAGATCTGTCCATTTCAGTGAGGGGGTTGTTAAAGTCCCTCACTATTATTGTATTGTTGTCGATGTGTTTCTTTGCTTTTGTTATTAATTGGCTGCTCCCATGTTAGGGGCCTAGATATTTACAACTTAGATCTTCTTGTTGGATAGACACATTAAGTAGGATATAGTGTTCTTCTTCATCTCTTATTATAGTCTTTGGTTTAAAATCTAATTTGTCTGATAAAAGGATTGCCACCCCAGCTTTCTTTTGTTGTCCATTAGCATGGTAAATGGTTTCCACCCCCTCACTTTCAATCTGGAGGTGTCTTCAGGTCTATGATGACTCTCTTGCAGACAGCATATTGGTGGGTCTTGTTTTTTTATCCAATCTGATAGCCTGTGTCTTTTGATTGGGGCATATAGCCCATTTACATTCAGGGTAACTATTGGAAGATATGAATTTAGTGCCATTATATTGCCTGTAAGGTGACTGTTACTGTATATTGTCTCTGTTCCTTTCTGGTCTATGTTACTTTTAGGCTCTCTCTTTGCTTAGAGGACCCCTTTCAATAGTTTAGTAGTGCTCATTTCATGTTTGCAAATTCTTTTAGTTTTTGTTTGTCCTGGAAGCTTTTTATCTCTCCTTCTATTTTCAATGACAGCCTAGCTGGATGTATTCTTCGCTGCACATTTTTCTCATTTAGTGCCCTGAATATATCATGCCATTCCTTTCTGGCCTGCCAGGTCTCTGTGGTTAGGTTTGTTGCCAGTCTAATGTTTCTACCATTGTAGGTTACAGATCTCTTGTCCCGAGTGGCTTTCAGGATTTTCTCTTTGTCTCTGGGACTCGTATGTTTTACTATTAGATGTTGGGGTGTAGACCTATTTTTTTTTTGAGTGGGGTTCTCTGTGCCTCCTGGATCTTGATGGCTGTTTCCTTCCCCAAATTAGGGAAGTTCTCTGCTATAATTTGCTCCAATATACCTTCTGGCCTTCTCTCTCTTTCTTTTTCTGGGATACCAATTATTCTAATATTGTTTCATCTTTTGGTATCACTTCTCTTTAGAGTTCTGTCCTTGTGATCCAGTAGTTGTTTTTCTCTCTTTTTTCTCAGCTTCTTTATTCTCCATCAATTGGTCTTCTATATCAAAATTCTCTCTTTTGCCTCATTTATCACAGCAGTTAGAGTCTCCATTTTTTATTGTACCTCATTAATGGCCTTTTTGATTTTGACTTGGTTTTAGTTCTTTTATTTTTTCCAGAAATGGTTTCTCTAGTATCTTCCAGGCTTTCTTCAAGCCAGTTAGTATCTTTATAATTGTCATTCTGAACTCTAGTTCCTACAGCTTACTAATGTCTATATTGATTAGGTCCCTGGCAGTCAGTACTGCTTCTTGTTCTTTTTTCTGAGGTGATTTTTTCCATCTAGTCATTTCATCCAGAGGACAATAGATGAATGAGAAAACAAAATGCTAACAGGGTAACAATGACCCCAGAAAAATATACACTAAACAAATCAGAAGAGACTTGAAAACAGGGGGAAAGAAAGGGAAAGAAAGGAAAAGAAAAAAAGGGAAAAGAAAAAGATAAAATAAAAAAGAATATGATCAAAGATTATCAGCCTGGTGAATAGATCAGTGCCACACACGTGATTTTGGGTATATTTGGTCTGTTAGAAGAAAGTGCCTCCCAAAATTTTAAAGAAAGAAAAACTTATATATGTACAAAAATAAGGGTAAATATGATGTAGGGATGGAATATGACTGTAAAGATGAAAATTATAAAAGATTTTATAAAAGGAATTGATAAGATGTTGGTTGCAAAAAGAAAAAAGAAATTAAAAAAAAAAAGGGAGAGAATGTGATCAGGCAGGAGACTAGAACATGGCCATACACTAGAGATTTAGGGTATATTTTGGTCTGTTAGAAGAGACTGTATCCCAAAATTTTAAAGAGAGAACAACTTATATATATACCCAATATATGGTTAACTACTATGAAGGGATAGATCATGACTCTAAAAATGAAAATAAAAAAGATTTTTAAAAAAAGTATTGATAAGATGTTGGTTGAAAAAGGGAAAAAGAAAAATTCAAAAAAGGAAGTAGAGAAAGAAAAAAAAGAAAATTAAAAAAAATAACTTTGGAAGACTAAAGAATCAGGGGGAAAAAGCCATGAATTCTATGTGCTCTATTCCCCCAGTGCTGGAGTTCTGCCATTCTCATTGTTGGGTGAACTTGGTCTTGGCTGGCTGTTTTGTTGATCTTCTGGGGGAGAGGCCTGTTTTAGTGGTTCTCAAATGTCTTTGCCAAAGGTGGAATTGCCCCACCCCTGCTGGGGCCCGGGCTAAGCAATCTGCTTGGGTTTGCTCTCAGGAGCTTTTGTTCCCTGCAAGCTTTCTGTACAGCTTTGGAGGGCGAGAGTGAAAATGGCAGCTGCCCAGTCTCCACCCTGGAGGAGCCAAGAACTCAGGGCCCCATTCCTCAGTGTGCCCCCAGAGAAAAGCAGTCAATCACTCCTGTCTCCTGGTCTCTGGTCACACTCTGTGCTCACCCAGCGTGTGATGGAGCGTTTCTACTGCATCCTTTCTTCATTAAAACTCTTCACAGTGTAGGGATAGAGGGTACATACCTCAATATCATAAAAACCATCTATGAAAAACCGACAGTGAGTATCATTCTCAATGGGGAAAAACTGAGAGCTTTTCCCCTAAGGTCATGAGCATGGCAGGGATCTCCACTGTCACCACTGCTATTCAACATAGTACTAGAAGTCCTAGCCGCAGCAATCAGAGAACAAAAAGAAATAAAAGGTATCTGAATCAGCAAAGAAGAAGTCAAACTCTCACTCTTTGCAGATGATATGATACTTTATGTGGAAAACCCAAAGGACTCTACCTCAAAACTGCTAGAACTCACATAGGAATTCAGTAAAGTGGCAGGATATAAAATCAATGCACAGAAATCAGTGGCATTTCTATACACCAACAACAAAACAAAAGAAAGAGAAATTAAGGAGTCAATCCCATTTACAATTTTACCTAAAACCATAAGATACCTAGGAATTAATCTAACCAGAGGTAAAGAATTTTTACTCAGATAACTATAGAATACTCATGAAAGAAATTGAGGAAGACACAAAGAAATGGAAAAACGTTCCATGCTCATGGGTTCGAAGAACAAATATTGTGAAAATGTCCATGCTACCTAGAGCAATCTACACATTTAATACAATCCGTATCAAAATACCATCCACTTTTTTCAAAGAAATGGAACAAATAATCCTAAAATTTACATGGAACCAGAAAAGACCTCAAACAGCCAAAGGAATGTTGAAAAAGAAAAGCAAAGCTGGTGGCATCACAATTCCAGACTTCTAGCTCTATTACAAAGCTGTCATCATCCAGACAGTATGGTTCTGGTACAAAAACAGACACATAGGTCAATGGAAGAGAATAGAGAGCCCAGAAATGGACCCTCAACTCTATGGTCAACTAATCTTTGACAAAGCAAGAAAGAATGTCCAATGGAAAAAAGACAGTCTCTTCAACAAATGGTGGTGGGAAAATTGGACAGCCACATGTAGAAGAATGAAACTGGACCATTTCCTACAACACACACAAAAATAGACTCAAAATGGATGAAAGACCTAAATTTGAGACAGGAATCCATCAAAATCCTAGAGAAGAACACAGGCAGCAAACCTCTTTGACCTCAGCCGCAGCAACTTCTTCCTAGAAACATCACCAAAGGCAAGGGAAGCAAGGGCAAAAATGAACTATTGGAATTTCATCAAGATAAAAAGTTTTTGCAGAGCAAAGGAAACAGTCAACAAAACCAAAAGACAACCAACAGAATGGGAGGAGATATTTGCAAATGACATATCAGATAAAGGGCTAGTATCCAAAATCTATAAAGAACTTATCAAACTGAACATCAAAAGAACAAATGATCCAATCAAGAAATGGGCAGAAGACATGAACAGACATTTCTGCAAAGACGACATCCAAATGGCCAACAGACACATGAAAAAGTGTTCAACATCACTCGGCATCAGGGAAATCCAAATGAAAACCTCAATGAGATATCACCTCACACCAGTCAGAATGGCTAAAATTAACAAGTCAGGAAACAACAGTTGTTGGTAAGGATGTGGGGAATGGGGAACCCTCCTATACTGTTGGTGGGAATGCAAGCTGGTGCAGCCACTCTCGAAAAGAGTATGGAGGTTCCTCAAATAGTTGAAAATATGACCTATGACCCAGCAATTGCACTGCTGCGTATTTAACCCAAAGTTACACATGTAGTGATCCGAAGGGGTACGTGCACCCCAATGTTTAAAGCAGCAATGTCCACAATAGCCAAACTCTGGAAATGGCCATGATGTCCATCCACAGATGAATGGATAAAGAAGATGTGGTATATATATATAATGGAATGTTATGCAGCCCTTAAAAATGAAATCTTGCCATTTGCAATGATGTGGATGGAGCTAGAGTGTATTATGGTAAGCAAAATTTGTCAGAGAAAGACGTGTATCGTATGATCTCACTGATAGAAGGAATTTGATAAACAAGACAGAGGATCATCAGGGAAGGGAAGGAAAAATGAAACAAGACAAAATCAGAGAGGGAGACAAACCATAATAGACTCTTAATCTCAGGAAATAAACTGAGGGTTGCTGGAGTGGAGGTGTTTGGGAGGGATGGGGTGGCTGTGTGATGGACACTGGGGAGGGTATGTGCTATGGTGAGTGCTGTGAATTGTGTAAGACTGATGAATCACAGACCTGTACCCCTGAAACAAATAATACATTATATGATAATTAAAAAAAGGGAAAGAGAAAGAAAAAATATCTGCATTCCTATGTTCATTGCAGTATTATTTACAAAAGCTATTATCAATATCCTAAGAGTCCATTAATAGATGAATGGATAAAGAAAATGTGATAGACACACACACACACACACACACACGAATATTCATCAGTAACTAAAAAGAAGGAAACCTTGCCATTTGTAAAAACATGGATGGACCTTGAGGGCAATATGCTAAGTAAAATAAACCAGACAGAGAAAGACAAATACTGTATGTTATCACTTATATATGGAATCTAAATAAAAAGTAAAACTCTTAGTTTACTAAGAAACACCGAGTAGAAAAGTGATTGCCAGGGACTGGGAAATGGGAAAAACAGGAAGAGGTGAGGAAAAGTTACAAACTTTCAGGTACAAAATGAATATGGTCTGAGGATCTAAACTATACTATGGTGACAGTAGTTAATAGCACCATATCATACAATTGAAATTTGTTACTAGAGTAGAATTTAAATGTTTTCAGGGACAGAAGAGCAATATGCGAGGTGGTGAATGTGATCATTAACTAGATGGGAAGAACCCTTATATATACAATTGATGTGTATACGAATTTATCGCTGTGTACACTTTAGACTTCTTACAATTTTGTCTGTCAATTATACCTCACACATTATTGTACCTTTTCTTTAATTTTAAATATATAAAGCAAATACAAATAACAAAGAGTTTCAGTGGCAACCTCAAAAAAGGGAAAAAGGAAAAAAAAGTGCAGTTGACAACACAAATTTCATTATCTGTTGAGCATTTTAGTGTTGGGATATGCCCCTTGGTATGTTGTCAAAGAAGCCACTTCTGTACAATTTTTGATTGTATGTATGTTAAAATACATATACACTTTGTCATTTTAACCACATTTAAATGTATGATTCAGTAGTATTGATATTCATGATGTTGAGTAATCATTACCACTTTCTATTTTTTTTTGACATTGTCTTCACTCTAAACAGAAATCCTGTACCCATTAAGCAACAACTCTCCATTCCCCCCCTGGTACTTCTAATTTCTTATTGCTTTTATGAATTTAATGTACTGTATATTTCATACCAAGTAGGATCCCTCAATATTTGTTGTTTTGTCATCTGGCTTATTTCAGCATAATGTTTACAAGGTTCTTCCATTTTGTAGCATCTATCAGAATTTCATTTCTTTTTATAGCCAAATAATATCGCATTGTGTGTATATACCCCATTTTGTCATCTGTTGAAGGACACTTAAATCATTTCCACTTTTGACTATTGTGAATAAGGCTACAATGAATGTTTGTGTACAAATATCTACTTGAGTTCCTGTTTCCAATTATTTTGTGTATTTACTTAAGAGCAGAGTTAGTGTGTCATATAGTAATTTTATTTTACACAGCATGTTTTAAGAAAGTATTTTAAAAAGTTTAAGTCTAAATGTGAATGGAAAGTAAGAAAATAAAACTCTTAGGTGTAAACATAGGGAGAACACCACCATGACCATGAGTTAGCAAAGTTTTCTTAAAAGGATACTGACTGAAAAATGATGTAGACATTACTTTATTAACACTAAGAACATATGATCATGAAAAAAAATACGAAGATTGTGAAAAACTAAGCCACAGACTGACAAGCCACGGATTGTTGAACTACATATGTGTATATGTGGTTTAAAATAAATAGATCTGTGATAAATGTTTCTGTCAATATTTTGTATGTAGAATATATAAATAACTCCTAAATCAAAAAAAAAAAAAATAGAGAACCAAATTGAAAATGAGTACGTATTGGACAGCTACTTCAAGAAGAGGAACTCAAAATAAAAAGTGAATGCATAAAAATGTGTTCAATCTCCTTAGTCATCAGGGAGATGCAAAGGAAAACTCGAGCGAGCTATACCATCACAATCAAGAAAATGGCCAAAACAAAATACCAAATTTGGGCATGAAAATGGAGCAAGCAGAACTCTCATGCACTGCTACTGGAAGTGCATGAATGGTCAAATTCCTATGGAAAATTATCTGGCAGGACCTTCTGTGACCCAGAAATTTCATTTTAAGTATATCCCAGCAGAAATGGATATATATGTTCATCCAAAGCTATATACAAAAAGAAAAAAAGACACATACAAGAATAATAGCACTATTCAGAATACCCCAAACCTTGAAACTACCTAAATACTCCCAAACAGGGCGCCTGGGTGGCTCAGTTGGTTGGGCGACTGCCTTCGGCTCAGGTCATGATCCTGGAGTCCCTGGATCGAGTCCCGCATTGGGCTCCCTGCTCGGCAGGGAGTCTGCTTCTCCCTCTGACCCTCCCGGCCCTCCCCGCTTCTCATACTCTCTCTCTCTCAGTCTCTCTCTCAAATAAATAAATAAAATCTTAAAAAAAAAATACTCCCAAACAATAGAATGAATCAATTATTATGAAATCACACAACTGTTACTCTAAGCAAAGACAATGAAATAAATTATTGTTACTCCAAACCATAATTGAATCTTGCAAATACGGCATTGAGCAAAAGAAGACAGAAATAAATGGTTGTTGGGACACCTGGGTGGCTCAGTGGGTTAAGGATCCTACTTGATCTCAGCTCAGGTCTTGATCTCAGGGTAGTGAGTTCAAGCTCCATGCTGGGCATTGGGCTCTACTTAAAAGAGCCTACTTAAAAAAGAAAAATAAAAAGAAAGAAAAGGTTGCTTACTGTATGATTCCATTTATATAGAACTCAAAAAAATGCAAAAGTAATCTCTGAGGATAGATCAAGATAGTGGTTAACTTTGGCAGGGGTAATGACAGGGAGGAGGAACCCATGATATGATTGTATTTCTAGATCCATGAGCTGTTTGCCTCACACTTTTCTTTGAGTTGCTTAAAAATATGTTTCTACTGTTATCTTGTTTTCTGTGATGCTCTTGCAAAATCACTTCTATTTTATTTTCTTTTATTCATGTGTAATTTGTTCTTTTTGTGTGGGGTCCTAGATATTTTTTAAAAAATATATCTTCAGGGCGCCTGGGTGGCTCAGATGGTTAAGCGTCTGCCTTCGGCTCAGGTCATGATCCCAGGGTCCTGGGATCGAGTCCCACATCGGGTTCCCTGCTCCTTGGGAGCCTGCTTCTCCCTCTGCCTCTCTCTCTGTGTCTCTCATGAATAAATAAATAAAATCTTTAAATATATATATATATATATCTTCAAAGTCTATTAGTTCTCCTAAAATGTGTTTCATAGTTGACCCATCCAGGTCCATTTTCTCAGGTAAATTGTAGAGCCCTTTAATTTGTAGGACTGAATCCATCCCTTTCTTTTTTTTTTTTTTCCAGAGAGTTCATTTTATGTTAAAATTTTAAATAATACTCCTCCATATATATTGTTGTACTATCCTTCTCCAGATACTTTTCTTTTTGTATATGTGCATGCCCATTTTCTCTCTTTTATATCCCCTTCAATTCTCATTACTCCTCCTATATTTTTGTTTTTAATCCTTGAATGTTTTCAATTATCCTCTCAATCTCAACCTACGCTTTCACTCAAAGCTATTCTTTGATTTAACACTTTGTAATTCAGACTTTATGTCTCAAATAATACAGACCTTTTTCTTCAGTTTTTCTTAGTTCCATCAATTTTATTTTATAATTTTCTTGTGCATATTCTGAGTTTTTGAATTTCTAAAGTTGTATAGTCCTTAAATTTTGTTTGTACTAAATTATATTAAATTTATATTACATTTATATATTCTTCACTTGGCTTTTTAATGGCATCTGATTCCCATTTTATTATGTTTTGGTGTGGTTTGTGGTTGATCATTGGAAATAGTATTTTCATGCATGAAAACTTTGTTCCTTATTTTCTTTTTTTCTCCTTAGGACAGGCTATTTATCAAATTTTCCTGTCTTTTTCTATTTGTTTTCATAGATGTTTGAGATATTCTGAGCTAGCAAAAACTGATGTATTTATAGTGATTGATAAAAATGAGTTGGCTTATTATTTTCTTAGCTAAAATCCAACCTCTTGTGTTGGAATCATGAAGTGCAATTTATGTATTGAATTACTTTTTGTGTTGTTTCTGGAGGGATATGGGACTTTGCGATTTTTTCCCATGGGTGAGGGGCTCGAATTTCTTTTGTTGTTGCTGTTGTGTGTTTGTTTTTGTAGATCCTTTAATTTCTACCTCCTGTTTTCTTTTTGTCCTTTTCTGCCAAGCCTGTAGACCTAGCTTTCTCTTCAGTTCGTATCCTTTTCTCCCAGAAGCTCTGCCTTCCAAGAGGATCTCCTCCATTCCTTACACGTTCTAAGTTTCTGTAGATGGTGCTCCACTATCAGGTCTCAGAGGTGTTTTTGGTTATTCCCTCATTCAGAGTGGACCCTCTCCTGTGTGTGAGCTTATTAGTATTATCAGGCACCTCCCAGACCCCATGGCATGTTCCTCCTTCAGGGCAGTTCTGTCTCCACTCTGGCAGTGTTCCTGACCTGATTTCAGTAATTTCAGACTTTTATTCACCCATTTGCAAGTGAATTGAAGTCTGTATCTTTTTGTGTCTCCTAGCTTAGCTCTAGTGGTGGGTTGTGCACAGTTTTATTTTCTGTCCTTTCTGGTATGTTTGTTTTGTACAGAATGTGTTTGGAAATTTGGATTTAGTTTGCTTACCTGGAGTGGGTCTATTAACTCCTTTCTAATGTCATGAAATCTCATTTCTTCAGAGTGGTCTCAACTGTTCCTCTTGGGCTGCCCACATCAGTTTGGGCAAGCAATGAAGAACGTGTTTAGGTATCAAAGAAACTCTTTAATCTTGGCATGTGGTACATATGATGGCTGGCCACCTACCATCTCCACCTGTTCCTCCCACACTACAGTTCATGGACATGACAAAGTCTGATACTTAAACACTCAATCTGTGGTCTTATTTTCTACACTGTTCAAATTATTGATATATTCATTTCTTCTGAGAATTAGTGATTTAATAGCACCATTTCTCTAAAATTCGGACATCTGAGGTTTTTTGATTACACAAAAATCAATTCTTAGTAGATTTTTATGATATTTGCTGCACATATTTATATAATTTGGTGTGTATTATTAGTGAAGTTTTGATGAATCAAGTATTAAAAGCAAGACAATTGTGTATATATATTTATGTACACATTATTAAGACATTTTAGCTATTGACAAATCTTAAATAATGACAAACCTTAAACAAAAAGATATAATGTAATCTCTTAAAATGCTGTAGAATATTTTATTACATAATTGCCTATATTATTCTGATAAAGAAACTAAAGCTGAATTTTTTAAGTTGAATTTTTAATAAATATTTGGTCACAATGATAATTATGTTAGTAATGAATGCTATGCATTCTTTCTTTACAATATTCCATTCATTTGTTAGATATTGTGTAAACAAGATATTAATATTAATGAAAAACCAATTAAAAACATGTTACTAGTTATTTTTTATACTTTGATATTCAATGAGATTAAGAAATTTGCCAGAACTGCACAACGAGTAAAAGACAGTGTTAGAATTTGAACAAATCTAGCATTAAAAGTTTTTGGTTTAAACAAGTGCATTATATTCTCCTGATTAATGGAAAAGAAGTTTCAGTGTTTAAAAATGCCTTTAATGTGAAATGGACTTATCCTAATTTACTAGAAGCAAAATGTATTTGTTTTTCTTTTCTGTAAGCCCATCCTTTGCACTTTAAAATGGACCTCTTGTTACCTGTGAACTGTTCTTCCAAAGCCAAAAATAAATTGAAACTCCCTTCAAATCTTAATTACTTCAAATGTTTAATCTACACAATAAGGCCAATAACCCTGATATATTTCACAGGGCTGATGAGCAAGAAGGCAAATAGAAAGACACAGACAAACACAATTGTAAAGCTCTTGAAAATAAAATACAGCTATATAAATGCAAAATAACAATAATAATTATAATTGCTTTTGAACACAAGAATTTCAGAATGTAGCTGGTGGTAAATGCCTCTCCTCTTTGAGAATCCACGTTCATAATAGAACAGATAATTGTGTTTTTCCTGGTTGGATGTTGACAGCCAATCAGAAGAGCAAGGAATTAGTTATTACAGTACATATGTTGCTTGAAGAAGACCAACAGAAATGAGTCTGTAAATCCTCAGAACTTACTTAAAGTAGATGATGTCATTTGTCTACTATTGCTTCTATCTGGTCTTTTCTGCTTTAACTTTAACAACCAAGACCATTCTTTTGAATAAACAGAGTTCTCCAAGACCTAGAGTCACTTGCCTTCTCCAGCAAGGTCCACACATTCAGTGAGGTTCCAGACTAGGGCTTCTTTACCGTTCTTAGGCTACATACTGCCCTTTCCCTCTGAGCTGTTGTTGGCCCTTTTTCCTCCTCGACT
The DNA here is from genome assembly GCF_002201575.2 of Neomonachus schauinslandi. NCBI lineage: Eukaryota > Metazoa > Chordata > Mammalia > Carnivora > Phocidae > Neomonachus > Neomonachus schauinslandi. The sequence continues at coordinate 88,945,954 of NC_058405.1, forward strand.
CCTTTCTTACTATGTCCTCTTTCTTGATGTGTCTTAGATACTGCTGTGAAATCTCTGGTGATATAGTCCTCTATCAGGAAAATACTCTCTTTGTCAACATGAAGCACTCTTTGTATGTATTAGGACCCTCACCAAAGCATATCTTTATCTCTCTTATAGTTGCTCACCTGAATCACTTCTTTATCCTCACAACTTGAGGGAGAAAGTTCAGCCCTATTGCTCTTACCTCTCTTAGTATTGCTTAGTACCACGGTGTGAAATGTCTTTAATAACTGAGAGCAACTCAAGACTCGATCTTGTGAAAATAGGGTAGGGGATTTGCCTTTTCTTTAAATGTGAGTGATTGGAGACAGAATTTTTCCGAGGCATTTAGATAATGCTCAAAAGAGAAAATCAAGACTCTCATTCTTGATTTTCCAAAGGAAAATATGAGGTACAAACACATGTGCATGCACACGTGCACACACACACATACACACTGACACCTACAGAGTCAGGTCAGTCTTACTGATGTGAGTACTTAGTATATAGATAGGTATTAATAATACTTTCCTGGAATTTAACTGAATAATCTCTAGTGTTACCTTCTTCTAAAAACTTGGTTCCTCGGAAGTCTTTCCTGTTGAATCTATTTTGGTAAGATCCAAGTTCTCAGAAGTGTTTTGCTGTTGTTGTTCTCACAATTGGCCTTTATTACTAATATGACTGCACTCAAAGGTGCTGAAATAAATCCTTCAGGATATGCACATATTCCTTCTTGTACCCACTGTGTAGCATCCAACCACTTTCTCCACAATAATCATGATCAATCATCTCAGCCACTTCAGATGCCCCCTTCTCCACCTCTCAATTCAGTGGCACAAAGAACTCCAAGTGGTCATATCTCATTCCCAAAATTTGATTTATTGAAATCATGACTGTGTTCAATGGTGGCAGGATTCCCTCTTAGTGACCAGGACTTTGAACTCATCAAGCCAATGGTTGAGAAAACAAGAAACAAAACAGTTTCCAACATGATGTATCAGATATAATAGTGAGATGTAGAACTGTACCCCCTAGTGTGTGGGGAAACAGCACCAGATGCTGGATGCTGATTTAATATTTATATTGTAACTCAGGGGAAAAACTCCTACCATCTCAGGGTAATGTCTTCCAATTTGATTCTTATTCACTGATCTGCTCATGACAAGAATATTTCTGAGAATTCCATAGATTAGAGCCCATTGCTAAGCCTCCTTGTCCATAAAATTAATACCTTAGAAAGAGGTGATCATATGTGGAATTCCATGACAATTCATGAAACAGAATGTTAGTACTGGCAGAAGTCCTGTATCATGAAAACAGAAATCACTTTTAAAATAAGTTCATATTCCCCTAAAGACAAATCAACATTTTTTCCATAAAAAAGGTACCTAAATAGTCAACTTTTTTCAAGTGGCTTTTGTAGTTTTATAGTAGATTAGGATCAACCGAGGACTCAGCATTGTCTTCTGTTATTAGGAGTTTAGGCATTCAGCAGTAGAATCTACCAAAGCAACTGCACTGTGGAGAATTCCAAGCTGTTGAGCTCATACAAGACTCCATTTTAGATGCCTTGGCCATTTTATCCATGGACCCTGTCAGCAAGCACTGGGGTATTCATTTAGAGTTAATAATACTCTATTACATACTTTAAAGTTGCTGAAAGAGTAGATCTTAAACGTTCTCACAAAAAAAAAAGGAAATAATAATTATGTGATGTGATGGAGGTATTAGCTAATGCTATAGTGGATATTATTTTGCAATATATCAGTGTATCAAATCAACATGTTGTACACCTTAAAGTTGAATGACGTTATATGTCAATTATATCTCAATAAAATTGGAAATAAATAAGTACATAAATGCCAGTGGACAATCAAAAGATGGCTTGTCTTCTCGAAGTGAGACCCTCTGCTACAGTGAATGCCTTCTGATGGACATTTACAAGGAACATGCATATCTTTAGAAGCTATGTCCACTCTAAGTAGTCTGTTTACATACCATTCCCTCAGATCCCTTTGTCAGCCATTTCCCAATCTTGTTTTATCTGAGTCAGTAGACAACTATGAATCAGAGTAGATCCATGCACCCAGATTCTATCTCCTTCCATGAAAAGTAGACAAAAGGATACATTGCCTGAATTTCCATTCACTTAGTGGACGTTCTTCCATTACTATCTTTGAGGACCATCCATGAGTGGAATTATAGACATGCAGAAGAATGCTCTTCTAGCTGCTGTCAGCATTTCATTCAGACAGAGCATCTGTATTCTCTAACTAGTGTATTAGTTGTGTTTTTCTGTAATAAAACTGCAAAACAAATAAACCAAATATCCCTCAGGCTTGCATCAAGAAACATTATTCACTCAAGAAATGCAAGAAATGGCTGATCTGTCTGGCGCAGAGGGAGCTGGTTACACAGGTGTGTTCACTTAGTGAAATTCATTGATACTTATAATTATGATGTAAACAAATTTTGGAAGGAAAGTTAAATTTCAATAAGAGTTCTGCTTTAAATTCCATAAGTAGGCATAACAAAAGAAATAGAAAAACAACAAACATTGAGCTCACTCCAAAGAGAAGCTCACCCATGTAATTTGAAAGATATATTCATTGTATTATACTCATGAAAAGAAAAAAAGAAATAGCATTAACTGGAAATAGATTTCCCACCAATCTGGAAATTATTTTATTTTATTTTATTTTATTTTATTTTATTTTATTTTTATTTTATTATTCTCCAGGCAAATTAATGCCAACACTTCAAAAGAAAGGGGAATGAGGTAAAATAGGTGGCTTCTTGGTGAAACAGCAACACCAAACAGGAGACTCTCAAATGATTTTTTCGCCCTGCTCCACACAGAGATGCCTGGCTAGGGCACAGGGGCACTAAAGTCAACCTAAGTTGTGCTCACCAAGTCATGTGCCTTGGTATGGGTCTAATTCTGCCCTCTAGAGGAAAGCGATCTTTTTTTTTTTTTTTTCTTTTTCCTAATTCATAGTAGATATATCCCAGCAGAACCCATAATCTTTACATGGCACTCTGAGTCTAGCAGAAGACTTTGTAAACTGTACTGTTCCTTTTTCATCGATGAGCTAGGGAATTTGCATGGTGGGGCATTTTCCAATGGGCCACTTGGTCCTCAATTCCTCATGTAATACTGAGCTTAAAATGTTTCCTTAAAAGCAAAAATTGCATCCATCTGAGGCTATGGATTTTAGAAACTATAGCTATTGTAAACTTGATGATGGTGCTTCCAGAAACATTTCTGTTTTAGAAAAGTCAAGAATGCCATCAATATTGTAATGAGAGTCTCATTACTGCCTCATGAAATATTTCCTTGTTGAGAGTCTCTAAGGCAGAATTAGATGTTTCAGATAGCCAGACATCTTGGGATACCTTTCTCAAGGAGCAAATATGCAACAAAAGACTGCAGTAATGTCTATGCTAATTATTAGGGAACAATAACGTGGGTTAATTAAGATTAATTAGCAGGGAGCACTAACTTAGATTAAGGAATGGAAACTGACATCAATTAGCTATATACTCAGTATCAGGAACTGTGCTTTCACATCCATTTTCTCACTGAATCATCTCAACACTTCTGCTTTTATTTATTCCCAACAAAATCCCTGCACATTTTGCTAGTATTATTCACATTTTACAGATGAGGGAACTGTGCCTAGATAGTCTAAAGAGATCCCTAAGGTAACACAGAGCATATAGAGTGTATAGGACAGCCCATGGTGCAAAATAGTGTCTGTCTCCTTCAAATCACTTTCCCTCTTGCAATTTTTTTTATGATATCATACAGCACTTTTTTTTTTTTTTTTACTGGAGTACCTTCAGTGGTGTATGCCCTCACTCCCATACACATACACATGTTCAATGGTAGGCTACTTCTCTCATTGCTCTCATCTTAGAGTAACACTAGAGTTAGCAATTTTTGCACACACACCGGCTGGCAGTAAAACAAGGAAGCTTCTGAACATGCTGGGTGGTAAATGAAAACCATTTTAGGCTTAAAAACACTCCACGCATGGAGATAACAGTCTGTACAGATGATTCTTTGTTCTTTGCTTCTTCATTCTGCCCTTCTTCCTGACCAAATTTTTTTCTATCCTGGGCCAAAAATTATTTGTTTGAACTCTGCCCCTACTTTGATTAGCATTGCCCTTGAAAGTATTGGTCACCCGTTAATCACAGGCATGGTTACTGGCCCTTGGCAACTTATTCTTTACTTGATTTTCACAAGGGCAAAGCAAAAGAGAGAGAGAGGGAGACAGAGAGAAAGGAAAATTCAGTGAGCATCTCCAGTTCTTTTATTAATATTAACTCTAGGAGGTAATAGGACAAGTCAAATTCATGCACCTGCTAATTGGTCCAGGCAGAGAGTCTACATTTCTTACTTGAGGACACTTGGTTACGCAGAAAAAGTTCATATTTCAGCAGGACTATAATCAATATATCACCTATATTAGCCTCATGTCAACACACAAGAGTTCATTATTAAGCAGATTCTGAAGGGTTCACTGAATATTGCACTTTGAAATGTATGTCTGGTGCCTGGGAGCAATTTCCAGCTGGCCTTCTGGGAACTAGGACACACTTAAAAGGATTTAGGAGTAGAAATCTTTCACTTAAGAAAATCCATTTCAGCAATTCGCACATTAAGGGAACGGGAAATGTTTCTTTACCAATTTCACTGCCATTGGTTGGGGGAATCCTCCAGTAAAACACAGGCAATTTTATTCTAGTTATTATAGCAATAGATGTATGAGTGGGCGCTTTGTTCTCTCCCACCCTCTCGCAATTATGGAACTGCTCAATCCATCATAGCGATTGTTTATTACGTGCATATTCCAAGGGCAATTCTTTTACTGAATAACAGTAGCCAATGACTACTGAGTACCTAGTGAGTGTTTGCCAAGAACTTTAAAAATGTTTCATGTTGGGGCACCTGGGTGGCTCAGTCGGGAAGCCTCAGGTCATGATCCCAGGGTCCTGGGATGTAGCCCATGCATCTGGCTCCCTGATCAGTGGGGAGCCTGCTTCTCCCTCTCCCTTTGCTGCTCCCCCTGCTTGTGCTCTCTCTCTCTCTTTCTCTGTCAAATAAATAAATAAAATCTTTGAAAAAAAAATTAAATGCTTCATGTTATTTAACCCTCACAACAAAGGAGGTAGTTGCTCTGTGTGTCATATATAGGCATGGGAAATTGGAAAGGTTAAGGGACCGAAATTTACATAATTAAAATGACCCAAGATTGGATTTTCATCCAATATGTCTCACTCTAAAACATTATTGTGTTACCAAAAGGATATATATTTGTTTATTTTTTATTTCTTATTTTTATTTATTTATTTATTATTTATTTATTTATTTATTTATTTTTGAGAGAGAGAGAAAGAGAGAGCGAACACAAGCAGGGGGATGGGGCAGAGGGAGAGGGAAAGAGAGAATCTTAAGCAGGCTCCCTGCTCAGCACAGAGCCCAAGGCTGTGCTCTATCTCATGACCCTGAGATAATGACCTGCACTGAAATCTGAAGTCGGATGCTTAACTGACTGAGCCATCCAGGGGCCCCACCAAAAGGATATATTAATAGTTAATATTTTTGCATGCCAAACACTATTATAAGTATTTTAATATATTAACTAATAATTTTAATTATTCAAATTATCAGTGAAGCAAACAGTAAAAATAATGGAACTAGTTCCAAGAGCATTTGAGGAGGAACTGGGGATTTGCAGCATTATACCCCCCCAAAGAAAAGAATGTTAGAATAAACCTGGGTAATCCCACATAAAATACAATCTTGGGGTTTGTATTTATGACTGAAACTTGTAAGTTAGCATGCAACTTCGCAACGCTGAGCTCTAATCAGATTGTAAATTACAAAATCTGAGCCACATACATTCTTCTAGAGCAATAATCTTTTTGGGGGCCTGCTAAACAGAAAACCATCTGATATTTATTTTTTTTCTCTTCAAGATTTTATTTAAATTCCAGTTAGTTAACTTACAGTGCGATATTAGTTTCAAGTGTACAATATAGCGATTCAACACTTCCATACATCACCCAGTGCTCAGCACGACAAATGCCCTCCTTAATCCCCATCATCACCTCTTTCCCCCATCCTCCACCCAAATGTTCATTGACTGATGAATGGATAAAGAAGATGTGGTATTTATATATATATGGTGTGTATATATATAATATCACTCAGCCAGAAGAAAGAATGAAAGGTTGTCATTTGCAATGATGGAAATGGTCTTCCAGTCTTCCCCAACAATGTTGTCTTCGTCACGGGTAACTATGTGCTGGATCGAGATGAGTTGGTGGAGGCCCAAACACCCGAGTATGATGTGGTGCTCTGCCTCAAGCCTCACCAAATGGGTGCATCTGAACTGGGGAGATGAGGGGCTAAAGCGCATGTTTCGCCGGATCTATCGGCATCTACATCCTGAGGGCATCCTGGTCCTAGAGCCCCAACCTTGGTCATCCTATGGCAAGAGAAAGACTCTCACGGAAACAATCTATAAGAACTACTATCGAATCCAGCTGAAGCCAGAGCAGTTCAGTTCCTACCTGACATCCCCAGAGGTGGGCTTCTCCAGCTATGAGCTTGTGGCTACACCCCACAACACCTCCAGAGGCTTCCAGCATTCTGTGTACCTGTTCCACAAGGCCCGTTCCCCCAGCCACTAAGTGGCCCCCTGAACAGAAGGTGTGAAGAAGCTGCCCACTGCTCTTAAGGACCTGGGGGGAAAGGAAAGTATCCCAAGGTCTTTCCTTTTTGGCTCCAAAAAATAATTTCCTTTCATGGATCTGCAAAGAACGCTTTTCCTATGTTGCTGCGCCAGCCTCCTCCCTACACTTCTGGCACCCTAAGCCGCAAGCCCAGCTGTGCTGGAGTTACCTGCATCTTCCTCTCTCCCCCAGCTCACTGGGCTAGATGGCATGGATTGTTTGCTGACCTCTGTTCTCCTCGGGTGTGTGGGGGGGGCGGGTATCAAGTTCTCTAGCCTTTTCCTCCTGTTCTCCAAAGGAGGTTTCCATTTCTCCTCAGCCCTTGTCCCTAGCTGCGTTTCAGCGACCACAGATAAATGGACTGAGGGTTAAGAGGGGGAAGTTTGGCAGGGAGGCATCCAGGTACTGTGAAAATCCTTCCCTCTGCTGACCCCCACTGGGAGAGGGGGGTTGGGTTTGGAATGTAAGAACAGCACAATAAATTTGATGTTTAGGGCAGTGGCCCCCACAAAAAAAAAAAAAAGCATTTTTAAAATGATGCTTTTCTAAGAGGATTACGCTAAGTGAAAACCATCTGATATTTAAAGGGTATGCTCCCAACAATCCACTTTATTTCCAAATTTGGGATAATTTTTCTTAAGAATTTTCAGAAGTAATGATGATGGTAATCATTTCTGTTACTTTTAAAGTTCTGCAAAATGTATATTCTTCTGTAAAATTGAAAGATCGCAGAACTTGGGTGGAATCTGGGTTAAACTGTTAACTAAATCAAGTTAGGATCTGAACTTGTGACTTATTCTTCTCATATCAATTCACAAATATGGTTACTACTATTCTACAATAAGAGAATTATTTCTTTTAATTTTAGTATTTTAGTTTCTGGAAACTTCTTTAATAAGTAAATATTCATTAAAGTAGTAGAATAATCTCTTTTAAATTATAATGGAGGTCTTGATGTTAAAGGCTATAAATGCACTAACTGTAATGCACTAGTTATAATATCTTAGATGAAATTTGAAAACCAGTGGGAGTAATACTTCATTTATGTGTATATTTTCAATATACTTATCCCTCATATCAGTTACATGAAATAATGAACACAGATGTAATCATTTCTAAAATATGAAAGAAAACACCTATACAGTCTTTGGGGTAAGCCAGCCACCAAGATAATTCATTGCAAAATTTGTGTGGTTTATTTACCAAGAATGGTCTAGCCTTCAAAAACAGGCACAAAGGGCACCTGGGTGGCTCAGATGGTTAAGCGTCTGCCTTTGGCTCAGGTCATGATCCCAGGGTCCTGGGATCAAGTCCCGCATCGGGCTCCCTGCTAGGCGGGGAGCCTGCTTCTCCCTCTGCCTCTGCCTCTCTCTCTCTCTCTCTCTCTGACTCTCATAAATAAATAAATAAAACATTTAAAAAAAACAGGCACAAAGATGTCATCCCATTAATACAGCAAGATGAGATCAGTTTCACAATGGTAGACTCACAGAAGGGCAAAGGTAACTAGGCTTATAAGGGGTCAAGATTCAAGGTCAGACTGCCAGTTTGGTCACTGCATACTAGAAATGCAGGTGTTTGGAAATTTAAAAGTCGATCCCTGGGCTTGTACTTTTTCTCTCCATGAGGAGAAAGAGAGTTGAGAAGTCACATTACAATTTAAAGTTGCTATGTAACAGAGGCTTTGGAACAAATGCTAATGGATATATGTTGAAAATATTTGCCTGCTTCAGGCTGTGAAGGCCTGATGCCTCTACTCACCCTGGAGACCTCATCTTTCCTGGATAGTCTTTGGAGAGGGATTGCCAACTTGGCTCTTAAAGATTTATTCACCCTTCGTTTGCCTATCCTTCTGATTTTGAAATGGTTTTGCTTTTAGCTAAATAGCTAACTGTGATCCATTAAATTAAAGCCCACCCTAAAAAAAAAAAAAAAAATGAATCAAGTCTGCCCTGACTCTGTGCAGGTGCTTTCCCTTCACATGTGTGTATCCATGAGAGCTTAGCTCTTAAGAGCTTCAAATGGTGTTCTCCATGTACAGCTCCTAACTTCCATTTCATTGATGAAGAAACTGCAAGAAGAGATGGAATGAGTCATGCAAAATGATTAAGTGTGGAGTAGAATCCAGCTTTTTTTAAATGATGCTTTTCTAAGCACTATTCTCACACTGTCCCATAGCAACCCCTCGAGAGCATGTAATACCAATCTTCGGCTATTAAGGGCATAAAATGTAGAAATTGTTGAGCTCAGTTTTTAACCTGTCCAGTAACTTACAGCAATCATGAAGATCATTACTGATGAAAATTGATAGGAAGGTAGAAGGAACCAGGATAATAGCATTGGCAGCAACCCATATGCCAAAGGTCAGTGAGGACCTTATAATGGAAATCTACCAATGATTCTAATGGAAATAGCTACTTTTGCTTCTCCATTTTTCCCCCAGACCAGGGCGTGAAGTGTGTTAGAATAGGTTTGTCATTGATAAAGTACAATTTTTTTGTGTGGCTTAGAAATCCTTATTATTCTGTCCTCTGTGAACTTCTCCATCTCACACCCAGATCCCCATCCACTTCCCCAAACTCATAATGCTCTTCATAATCCACACTTGTCTACACTGCCAGCTCTAGTCGCAGGCTTTTCTCCATCTTGTCCACCTGGAAAATGTTTTCTAACCCTTCAAGATTTAGAGCTGAAGTGTCCCCTCCCTTATGAACCCATTCCTAACACACCACACCCAGGAAGATTTGCCCATATTCTGCTGTGTGCCACACTCTATCCTTACAGATATCTCTTGTGTCACCCTGCACCTTGTTGTGTTTGTTTCTCTCCCTCTCTCTCTCTCTCTAATATAAATAAGATTAGTAATGACACATATTAAAGACACAGAGAAAGAAATATGTTTCCTAAACAAAATAGGTCTGAGCGCCCTGCTCAGTGGGGACTCTGCTTCTCCCTTTCCCTCTGCTGCTCCCCCTGCTTGGACTCTCTACCTCTGTCAATAAATAAAATTAAAAAAAAAAATAAAAGAGAATATCTTTTGTTATCATGCTGACTCAGATAACAGCCCCTAAGGGAAATAGAACACTGACCATTAGTGATTCTGATTGTGCCATACTGTGCCTTGGTATCTTAGATTAGATCAGTTTTGTTCATGCATTTTATCCTTATTATGAAAGTGTTGAAAATAACACATTTCAGAGTGTTAAGAAAAATACTTTATAACTTGGAAATTTGACTAAAGGTGATCAACATGGGGCATAGGTACCTTATAAGAATTACCATTTACTGGGATGTACTTTGTTCAAATCACTATTTTTTTATTAGAGGTCCAAAACTTAGTGAAATTGCATATTAATTTGACAACTTTTTTTCTGGTACAAATGCAGATGCCGGGCACAGGAGATAATTCTGAGAGATATGGTTTATCATCATATAAGATATGTAACCAAGTGATTTTATTTTCACATTCTTTATTAAATTAGCTATAAATATTTAGCTCCTTAACTGTTTTTTGATCCAACTTTCCCTTTTTACTATTTACATCATTAATTAATGAGTTGAATAAAATCTTTGACATGTTTTTATTTTGCAATCGTAGGAGAGGCTTTTTTATCTTTTACCTTTGAAACTATACTTTAAAACTCTTCATTTTGAACTACCTGGGTGGCTCAGTCTGTTAAGTATGTGACACTTATTTTCAGCTCAGGTCATGATGTCACGGTCTTGAGATCCAGCCCTGCTTCAGGCCCTAGGCTCAGCAGCAAGGGACAGAGGTGCTGTGTGGGGGTGGGGGGCGGGGGGTGTTCTGCTTGAGATTCCCTCCCTCTCCCTCTGCCTCTCCCTCGGTTCTCTCTCTCTCTCTCTCAAATACATAAATAAATATTTAAAATAAAAAACTCCTCATTTTACCTGGGGTCTATTGGTCAGAACGTCAAAGGGCAAAGGGTTCAGAATTGTGCTCCTTCATTCATCTACTTTTAGTATATTGCAATGTAGCGCAGCTTTTATGTGCCTGGTTAAATAAATGTGCAATTATAGAGTCTAATTTCAACTAAAATAACTCTTACAAATAGACATGTAACTGCAAAGATACCTGCAAGGAAGTGGTAAGTTAAAGATCATATTAATAACACAAGCTAAACCAACAATAAAAATTGGCTAAGCTGAAGCTTTTAATTCTAATGTGAACTCTCCAAACAGAGGCTAAAAAAGAGGATCTAGTCAGATATAACAACAACTGAGTAAAACTATCTAAAATAATAAAATTGACTTGAAAGATGGATACAAATCCATAGCACCATTATTAACAAGAATTCTGCCTAAGAGAATATTATATAAATTGTGTTTTGAGTATTTTTTATATTTGACAATCATTAAAAACAATATCAAAATATGGGGTGCCTCGGTGGCTAAGTTGGTTAAGTGTCTGCCTTTGGCTCAAGTCATGATTCCAGGTTCCTGGGATCAAGCCCTGGGTGGGACTCCTTGTTCAGCGGGGAGCCTGCTTCTTCCTCTGCCTGCCGCTCCCCTTGCTTGTGCTCTCTCTCTCTCTCAAATAAATAAATAAAATCTTTAAAAAAAATAATATCAAAATAAACTGATCGTAGAACCAGCTCTTTGAAATGCTATATCGAAAATGTTAAGCCAGTATTTTCAAAATTATTTGAGCATAAACAATCATATATATACACATATGCATATGTGTGTCACATGTATGTGAAGTAATCATATATATTCAAATATATGTGAAATCAATGTATATACTCACATACATTCCAGCTAAAAGGATTTTTGAATTACAAGACAGTCATCATTTTAAAACATTTAATTTGGGCCTTATTTTATCATTTTAAAATTTCCCTTGTGCATACTTTGTAAGTTTTATTGTGTATTAGTGTAAAAGGTCATGCATATTATTGGCCAAGGAGACTACAAGGTGGAAAAGCCACCAAAAACATTTACTTGGGATTTTAAGGATTTCAACCCAGGAGATGCAGACTCCAATGAAATCAAAAGTGTGATCTGAATTTCAAGTGTAGAGTGTAGCCTCACAAAGGCAAAAACCACAAGTTTACATAAATTGTTTCAAAAGACTTATGATTGGGGCTGGCAAAGTTAAACTGACTAGGATTAGCTATTTAGCTAACAGATGTTACATTATCTCTATTTCACTCCAAAGTAGAAAGATGCCTTCAAGGAGGTGGTTGCAATTGACAAATTGCAAATGACAAAAGTCAAAAAGTTCATGGTGTTCTGAGAATTGAAACAGGAGACCTGCAGGGGCCCTGCTTTCTCCTGATCCTATTTTGAATGACTCTCCTAGAAATGCTTACTGCATTTTGGAACCTTCTTTCACAATATAATATATAAATAAATATGCTTCTGTTTTAATACTCTAAAGTTGTGTTCCTTGGTTTGTTTTACTAACAAGCCTGCTATCCAAAACTTTGGAAACCATTTCTCTGGGAGATTAGTAGCTATTCTCAAAATAGGGAAAGGCTGCTGAGACTGAAACCCCTATGAATTGGATCTCCCAAAAAGTGATAAAAGACTCAGAAGACAACACCATGGTCCTCACAGGGGAGGTTGATGGACAGGACAAGATAACACTGGAGGCAAAGCTCCTTGCAACTGTTTCTAGACTCACTCATACTTGTCTTTCTTCCATGCAGCACATACCTTCCCTTCTGGTTCATATATTACACTTGTTTTTATCCTAAAACTGCATTCACAAATGGTGTCCTCTGCAGGACAAAAAAGAAAAAAAAAATCCAAATTCTTAAGGATGCTATCCACATTTTGTTTTGTTTTAATTTTGCTTCTCTTCATCTTGATTTCATTTTTCTTGTCATATCCTTAGTTTTTTTGACACTAATAAGCAAACTGTGGTTCCTTGATGCAAAATGCCATTTCATGCTTCCAGACTGACTCCATTTTCATATGCTGTTTCTCTGCTAATTATACTTCTCTTTCCTCATTCCATTTGTCACTTCTTATCTACCTTTAAAAACTGGTTTCAACGTTCCTCCATCAAATGTGTATGTGTGTGCGCATGCACACACACACATGCATGCACATGCACGCTTCATAAACATTTTACAAAATAAGTCTGAGATAGGTGGAGATGCATAAATGGATGACAAACTTTTGGGACTCAGGGATAGTAATTTAAGTTGAGAATATATAGATCAGTAAGGGATAAGGACAAAGTGTTTTACTAGTATTTAAGAAGAAACACAGAAAAAAACATTAGGAGAAAATGACAGGAATTTTTCAGACACAGGAAAAAAATCCAGGAAAGTTTCTTGGCCCAGAAGCTAAAGGAAGGGATTCTTTGAGGAAAGAAGGAATGATCCAGCACTGGCAAAGAACAAGGGAGGTTCAGAAAATGCCAAAAAGTCTCAAGGACTTTGAAAATGCAGTGTATTGGTGACCTTAGTAAAAGCAATATCTATACCACAGTGCAGGTGAAGATGTAGAAATTGAATGTACAGACTAATCTTCAACTTACTGGGAAGGAAAGAATTAGAACAAAGAGTGGTCAAGAGTGGTCATAAGAAACTGTTTTGCTATTGTTGTTTTAAGGGTGTGAGAGAACTGAGAATTTTCTGGATTAAAGGAAAAACCAGTACATCTAAAGAAAGAGGGTAAATATAGAAGGGGCTGTAGGCATGTAGAAAGGAGGGGACACTGAAGAATGTGAGGAGAATGTAAAACAATACTTATTCCAGTGCAGAAAGAAGTATGGAAAGGGTAAGTAGGGAAATTGGAAGGTGTTCTGTCATAAAAAGATTGATCTTCTCAAAAAGCTTTGTCTGACTTCCCCACCTGCCCGTGGGTATGCCTATAAAGTTATTCACTTCCTCCTTTCTGTCATCTTTTCTTGCATGGAATTTTTTTCTAGTGCACTCTAAATGATAATTCTAGATTGATGCATCTTCACACACAGCATCCTCCCCCAATTAGCTATGAATTACCTGAGGTATTCGACTGTGTCATGTTTGTCCTAACCTATTAAGCACCATGCACAGTGCCTACCATATTTTGGGCTCTTAATTTGGGCTTTGTTTTTGGAATGATAAATTGAAGAGTATATAAAACATACTGCAGTGGCAAAAGATATGTTGTCAATGCTGTTGAAATTCTAAAAATTCGAAAAATAGTGGTGAGAGTGGGCATCCTTGACGTGTTCCTGATCTTAAGGGAAAGGCTTTCAGCTTTTCCCCATTGAGGATGATATTCACTGTGGGTTTTTCATAGATGGATTTTATGAACTTAAGGAATGTTCCCTCTATCCCTATACTCTGAAGAGTTTTAATCAGGAAAGGATGCTGTATTTTGTCAAATGCTTTTTCTGCATCAATTGAGAGGACCATATGGTTCTTCTCTCTTTGTATTAATGTGTTCTATCACATTGATTGATTTGTGAATGTTGAACCACCCTTGCATCCCGGGGATCCTAGCAACAGCAATCAGACAACAAAAAGAAATAAAAGGTATTCAAATTGGCAAAGAAGAAGTCAAACTCTCGCTTTTTGCAGATGACATGATACTTTATGTGGAAAACCCAAAAGACTCCACCCCCAAATTACTAGAACTCATACAGCAATTCAGTAATGTGGCAGAATACAAAATCAATGCACAGAAATCAGTTGCTTTCTTATACACTAAAAATGCAACTGTAGAAAGAGAAATTAGAGAAACTATTCCATTTACAATAGCACCAAAAACCATAAGATACCTTGGAATAAACCTAACCAAGGAGGTAAAGGATCTATATTCTAGGAACTACAGAACACTCATGAAAGAAATTGAAGAAGACAAAAAAAGATGGAAAAATATTCCATGCTCATGGATTGGAAGAATAAACATTGTTAAAATGTCTATGCTGCCCAGAGCAATCTATACCTTCAAAGCCATCCCGATCAAAATTCCAATGACATTTTTCAAAGTGCTGGAACAAACAATCCTAAAATTTGTATGGAATCAGAAAAGACCCTGAATCGCCAAGGAAATGTTGAAAAAGAAAAACAAAGCTGGGGGTATCACGTTGCCCGATTTCAAGCTATATTACAAAGCTGTGATCACCAAGACAGCATGGTACTGGCACAAAAACAGACATATAGACCAATGGAACAGAATAGAGAACCCAGATATTCACCCTCAACTCCATGGTCAACTAATCTTCGACAAAGCAGGAAAAAACATGCAATGGAAAAAAGACAGTCTCTTCAATAAATGGTGCTGGGAAAATTGGACAGCCACATGCAGAAGAATGAAACTCAACCATTCTCTAACACCATACACAAAGATAAACTCAAAATGGATGAAAGACCTCAATGTGAGACAGGGATCCATCAAAATCCTAGAGGAGAACATAGGCAGTAACCTCTTTGACATCGGCCACAGCAACTTCTTGAAAGATACATCTCCAAAAGCTAGTGAAACAAAAGCAAAAATGAACTTTTGGGACTGCATCAAGATAAAAAGCTTCTGCACAGCAAAGGAAACAGTCAACAAAACAAAGAGGCAACCCACAGAATGGGAGAAGATATTTGCAAATGACACTACAGATAAAGGGCTGGTATCCAAGGTCTATAAAGAACTTCTGAAACTCAATACCCAAAAAACAAATAATCAAGTCAAAAAATGGGCAGAAGACATGAAAAGACACTTCTCTGAAGAAGACATACAAATGGTTAACAGCACATGAAAAAATGTTCATCATCATTAGCCATCAGGGAAATTCAAATCAAAACCACATTGAGATACCACCTTACACAAGTTAGAATAGCAAAAATGGACAGGGAAAGAAACAACAAATGTTGGAGAGGTTGTGGAGAAAGGGGAACCCTCTTACACTGTTGGTGGGAATGCAAGTTGGTACAGCCACTTTGGAAAACAGTGTGGAGTTTCCTCAAAAAAAATAAAAATAGAGCTACCCTATGACCCAGCAATTGCACTCCTGGGTAGTTACCCCAAAGACACAGATGGTGAAAAGAAGGGCCATATGCACCCCAATGTTCATAGCAGCAATGTCCACAATAGCCAAACTGTGGAAAGAGCCAAGATGCCCTTCAATAGATGAATGGATAAAGAAGATGTGGTCCATATATACAATGGAATATGACCCAGCCATCAGAAAGGATGAATACCCAACTTTTACATCAACATGGATGGGACTGGAGGAGATTATGCTAAGTGAAATAAGTCAAGCAGAGAAAGTCAATTATCATATGGTTTCACTTATTTGTGGAACATAAGGAATAGCATGGAGGACATTAGGAGAAGGAAGGGAAAATGAAAGGGGGGAGGAATTGGAGGGAGAGATGAATCATGAGAGACTATAGACTCTGAGAAACAAACAGGGTTTTAGGAGGGAGTGGGGAGGGGGGATTGGTTAGCCTGGTGATGGGTATTAAGGAGGGCACATACTGCATGGAGCACTGGGTGTTATACAAAAATAATGGATCGTGGATCCCCACATCAAAAACTAATGATGTATTATATGGTGACTAACATAACATAATAAAATTTAAAAAATTTAAAAAAAGAAATTCTGAGAAGTCAGGTATCTGCACTGAGGATTCTCATCAACTGAGAAATGAGTTGAATTTTATCTATCTATCCATCTATTCATTCATTTATAGATGAAGGAATCCAGACATCTAGGTCCCTGGGCTCCTGAGAGGTATTTATAGGACAGCTCATCTGACTTAAGGGAAAAATCTATTTCCCCTTCAGTTATGGAACCTCAAAACTTAATTTCATTAGTACACACTCTAGTCAACTAAGCTAACTCGATAGCCTTTAGATGATCAAGAGTCAATGTCCTTTGGCTTAAAAAACAAACAAACAACAACAACAAAACCTTTCTAAATCAAATGATAATGCAATGAGAAATGGTGAATGAATAAAATATTTGGTTGAAATTGGAGCTCTCTGGTCTGTGAGAATGAATATCATTATTTGGAAATCAAAATCATTTAAAAAAACAGTTAAGGACATTGGTGTGAAAATAAAAGGAATAATTTAAAAATAGCTTCTTAAATAAAACCATTATCCCTCAAAGAATAACTATTTAAAGGAAACTGTGAAACACTGCTTGGTTCAAAGATCTCAGTGCACACAGTGCATGAAAAACCAAGAATACAAAATAATATACATCAAAGCCAATGTTTCCATAAATGGTCATAAAGGATTCATGTTTTTCTTTCTGTAAAATTTAAAAAAGCAGCCCACAATGTAACACTAATTAAACATAAATAATCTTATTTTAATCATTATTATTGTGGGAGTGTAATTGTAGATAGGAAACCCATTCCAGTTACAGAAGACCTATAGTAACAGAAATAACTTGATAGTGTTTTTCTAATAAAGACGATGGTAAATGTATATTTTGTTCAATAGGAAAACTATTGAAATGAAATGTAAAAAGAGCACATTATTATAAATCTGTATAAACATTGGTTTCAAACTTACTGCTGTCTATCTATTGCAATTTACGGGAAACTAAAAACTCTGGTTCTACTAGTTACTACAGAGCTAGGCACAGGAAATACAAACGAGACCACTCGGAATTGCCCCTTCACAAGCTTTTTAAAAGATCTAGTTAAGACGAAATTTGTGCAATTTTTCTCTCAAATACAAAATTGTGAAATTGGGAGTTCTGGTTGAGTTATTTTTATTACTCATCCAGTTAATACAGCAATACACACAAATCCAAAATATTCCGCTTATGGATTTTTACAAAAATAAGCAGTACAGAGATCAATAAAAGCAGCATTTCTGGCAGCCCAGACATTTCTTCATTACCCCTATCAGGTAATATTTCCAAAAGCCTCCCCCAAAATACTTTCTAATTTCTACCATGATAAGTAAAAATTGTGTGTTCTTAAACTTTATATAAATGAAATCATGTATATGCCCTCTCTTGTTTTTGACTTGCTTGTACAGTATCATGTCTGGGAGACCCATCTTTATTTTTCCACTGTCCTATTAATGGGCATTTGGATTGTTTTTAGCTTTTAGTTATGAAAATTATGCATTTTGTACATGTTTTTGAGGGTATATATATATTAATTTTTATAGAATGCACCCATACATTTTGAGAAGAAATACTGAATTTTAAAGTAACTTATGTTCAGCTTTACTAGGTAATGTATATAATACTCACCAGGACCCTGATTTACACAATCCCTTATTCTATAGTGCTTATAGTTTGTGATCACAATTTCACATGTAATTTATTTTTTAGTATTAGGTCTTTAAATTATATATGTATTTATAAAACACAAAATATGCACATTCAAAAAATACCTAGCATTTAACATGTATCTACATTTAAAACTTTTAAGTGGGAGAGGATTTTCTTAATTTGCAATCACATAGAAACACCAGAGAACTAGTGTTCATATTTTGGCAGGGCATTTCATCAGTGACCCACATAAAACAGAGCTGAAATAATTTCATTTGAAGCCACTGTTTTCGACCTTTTCAAAGAATGATTTGGCTCTTAATCAGAAATCTGTGTTTCATTTTGAACACGGAACACATCATCCAAGTGCAGCTATTTCCATACAAATGAACTACTTTCCATATCATAAGATTAATAATGAACAGGCTTGCATTCTGACAAATGTATGGAAGAGTTCATGAAGAAGACAACACTGATCTACTTGAACGTGAAATGTGTCCAGTGGTTTGGAAGTTCTAATCTCTCATTGCTCTTGAAGGATAAAAGAATAAACACGTGTTGGTGGTTGGTGAATCTCCATTGAGTCAACCACTCTTGAATTTAGCAAGAGATAGGTTGAAATAAATTCTGCAGTCCAAGCTCTACCTTATTATAAATGAAAAAAAATAGCAGTTTGGGACAAGTCCAATATAAGTGGAGAGAGTGAATAAAAATAAAGATGATGTTATCACTAAGTTTGTATATATATGAAATTGTGGCTTGGAAATAGTTCTCCCATTGATTAACTATGCACATTTACATAAATAAGAATTTGTCTCAGCCTCAATTTTCTTATCTGATGTCCATATTATCTTCTTTGCAGGAATGTAAGTTTCAAATGTCATGAGCTAAGTAGGTATTTCATAAATAGAATATACTTCTTGTTATAACCATGTTATGATGACGATTTATTATATGCTTTTCTAAGCATTTTCCCATTAATTAGTTCATTTTAACACCAATACTTTGAGGATGATTAGAATATGCATTATTATCCCCTTGTGCAGAGAGAAGGTTCTGTCCTCTTTGCACTATAATTGCATGAAAGAAACTGAACAAGGGATGATCACTTCTTCCTCCTACTTGGGTTCTTTTTCTCACCCCATCTTTCTTCCTTCCTACAAATTGATTCATAAGTGAGATATGTTTCCATCTCATTGGGTGTGCTTTTGTGTGTTCTTCAAGGATTCCCAAGTCTTCATGTCTATCTATCTAAAAGGAACTCATTTCATCCAGATCTTTCTTCTACTCCATTGACACTTAGCCACTGGCTAATTTTTTCTTTCTGCTTCCTTTAATCACATCATCTCTCTTTCTTGCCCTTAGAAAGCATATTTTGGATTGGATGCGCTGCTGCAGTATATTCACATCCCTTGCCCTACCACTGCTCCACCACTAAGAGGAAGGAAGGAAGGAAGGAAGGGGAAAAGAAAAAAAAAAATAAAAGCTAATTTTCCCATTAGCTTTATTTACCAAAGTCATGTGTCAAGAGACCCAATACTCAATGCAGTTTTTCCTCAGTTTGGAGGTCAGGGATTTCCAGGGTAGTTAATTCATAAACTTTCAAGTGTGCTACCAATTTTTCACCCCACCTACTTAGCTTGCTGCCATGGTATCCAGGTTTGTGTTCCTAAGGAATCATACCCTTATAAAAACAAGTACAAAGGCAAGATCAGGAAAAGAAAGTGTCTCCCCCAGCTGGCTTTTAAGAGGGACAGAAATGTTTCCAGGGGACTACAGTTTTTGTCTTATTGACCAGGACTTTACACCCAAGCCAATCCAAATCCTTTCACTATCATGGGAGGTAGAGTTACTATAGTTGTCTTAGATTAATCCAAGTCTACTTCCTGGGGCTGGGCAAGGATACAGCATTACCTGAAGCATACTCATTCTCTCCCCAATACTTGTAAACAATTAAGGTTCTGTTTCAAAGGAAGAAGGGGAACTACCTGTTGACCAGATACCCAACGATGTCTGCCATGGTCCTGTCATGTCTGGAGTAGGATATGTCAAAGAAATAATCAAACTGACCCCAAGTTTTCCATTGACCTAACCCATTTTCTTGTTTTTTCTTCATTATAAATTGCTGAGGGCATAGTCATGGAGTGCCTCACCTTGACACTCTTGCTGGAAAGATTGCCTTAGATATTGTTTCTCTATATGTATAGCAGAGGGACCTTGGACAAATTTTTTACTCTTTATGATCCTCTGTGTCAGCCCCAGAACAGGTATGAATTTTTGTTATTTGTAGCAATATTTTTCTCCTCTATCTTTTTCCATCCCCCATCCATGCTTTGTTCCTCAGGGATGCACATTTTCCATTTTGACTGCCTTCTGGGGCACAAGATTCAATTAGCAGCTTTTCATAAACTGTTGCTTCAAGTTCTTATTTTTTTTTCTTGGTATTATTATTGAATTTTAAGTCTATTACTATTGGTGTTTTTGAAATCTATCTGCCAGATAATCTATTATAATACTTTGCAAGTTTGTGTTGTATCCCAGCCCAGATGCTAAAGAGAAATGAGTTTTGATTGTCACAGAAATTCAGTTTCAACTTGAGGAAAAACTGACTAGAAAAGTTATTAGCCTCTGAATTAGCTACTGAAAAAGCTTTGAAGTCATCTTCCCCTGAGATCTTACATAAAGGTAGGCCTGTGACAATTTAGAAATTTTTAACTGTCTGGTGGGGAGAGAGGAGATAATGCTGAACTTATATACCAGATTATATCCAGATTTTTACAAACCTCTTGATCAGCTATGAAACACACAGATCGACAAGTCTGTGAGTGTGGCCCAAAATCTGGAGACTTATGGGGCTGGGAAGGGTCATATCAGGATACCTTCCCCAACTACTGGACAATGCTTACGCTTGTAAGGCTGTATAAAATGACCTCTGCTATCCTCTGGTCCCCTAGGAAGGAAACTAATTCAGGAGGCTGCCTCACTGAGCATGAGAGCTCTGTGCCCTGAAAATGCCGTCCGTGGTGATGTGCAAGGAATGAGGGAGTTTTATCTTCTAAATCATGGAAATACTGTTTGCAATGAAGTATGTCAAGGGCTAGCGAGTCTTGGATTCAAATTATGGTGCTTGGAGGAAATCCCTTTAACTCTCTGAGCCTCATTTTTCTCATCTATGAAAGAAAATAACATCTTAGAGAGTACTGCCAACATTAAATTCTGTCAATGTATGGAACAACCTGTGATGCTGTCAGTTCTCTATTAAAGTTACTTATTTTAGTTTTCCCATTTCATGTCTCAGTAATGTGGTAATAGACTAGAAAGTGATAGAGCAGTAGCTGTAGAAAATAGAGCTCGAGGCATGTCCTTCATGCTGAGGCTTCTACAGTCCAGCAATCTCAAGGTAGTCACAGGAGGGAAGATGGGACATGAAGCTGGGGAAGAAAAAAAAAGCAAATACAAATGCAAAGTGGTTCACAAGCAATTTGGGTACACAGTCTTGAGAAAACACAAACCTTTGCTTGTTTCCATAGCATGTCCTCCAGGCAGGCCCTGTGAAGCCACTGTGACTAGTAACAGCTGTTTAAAGAAAGTACAGGATCCGGATGCCTCCTCTGGCTCCCTCATGCCGCCTACCTTTCCTCAGACAACGCTCCTTCCCAAGAGACAGATGCCCCACACTGTTAGGCTGGGTCACCCAGTCCCTTCAGATACCTTCCAGGAAGTCCGATCCCAAGGCCATAGTTTTATCTGAGCCACCTGCTTTATCTGATTTTGGGAGTGGAGAGAAACCAGAGTTTCCCTATTTCTGCAGTTGCTGAGGCTCTTGCCTCAAATGTAGCTTTGAGGAATCTCCTTGGGGAAATTGGGGAGGAGTGCTTGTGAGGGCTTGTGGAAGGTCTTCAGACTGCTTCCATTTGGAAATAGGAACAAGGTCCTCAGCTGAGGAGGAGAACAGGGAAGTCTGTGCTAGTTAACTGAAGAAGGGGGAGGTGTAAACTCATCATCTAGAAGAAAGGGCGAGTGAGTTGACCAATGATGTAGTGGGATTATAGGATCAGGAGAGTGGGGAATAATAGCAGCAGCCAAGGCTTCTCGCTGGGAATCTAGAGCAGTGCATAGACTAGGTTCCTATATAATTTTTTTTTCTACCACATGCATCAATTTTCCAAGTCATGTCAGTAAATATTGATGGATCACTAATACATATCAATAGATATTAAGAGAGATCCAATATAAAAAAGGTGCAATATGAGAAAAATACAAATAGCTAATTTTCTACTCAAATACCTAGATATCTAGCTTCGCAGATGAAAATAAAAAGATGAGTAATTCAAAGCATAGCATTAGTAGAAATTTGCCAGTCCATGTGACAAGCGTGCGAAAACCTCAGCAGGTGACAACACCGTGATTTGAGTGGTCAGGGAAAGGCTGGATCTCACCCAGCCCAGGAACAGTAGCTAACATTTAATAAGCAGTGTTGAAGGAAACAGGGCCACAGAGGCGAGGACAATGACATAGGCAAAGGTGAGGCTGCGAGGAAGGATGCTATGTATTTCTGCTTTCTTATAAACAAATACAGCTGATGAGATGAACTCTTATAATCAACCTGTGGGAAATAATTGGGAAAAACAGAATGGGTTTAGATAGGAGAACTTCTTTTTTTTTAAGATTATTTATTTATTTATTTATTTGACAGAGAGAAAGAGAGAGCACAAGCAGGGGGAGCAGCAGAGGGAGAGGGAGAAGCAGGCTCCCCGCTGAGCAAGGAGCCTGACGTGGGGCTCAATCCCAGCACGCTTGGATCATGACCTGAGCTGAAGGCAGATGCTTAACTGACTGAGCCACCCAGACACCCCAATATGAGAATGTTTTGAATGACAGATGCAGGCATTGGGTCATTTTCTTACTAATCATGAAGCCTGGATAATTCATGAATTAATATTAAATAACATTTCTTGAGTTTATATTTTATGCTATTACTATTCTTAATGTTTCATATGTTTTAACTCCCCGATTTATGTCAATAACCTCTGCTCACACACAAGGTGCTATAATTTAAAAGGTCTCAAGATTTTCTGATAAACTTAATCCATGAGGATAAGTGAGGGATACGGAAAGCACATCTTTCCAAAGACACATAAGTAAAGCGATAAAAGCAAGGACAGCAAAAACAGACATCCTTCCTGAGTGGACACACTTCAAAACATAGCCAGAAGCTTAGTTCACTTTAGAAGGTCCCTGACCGACTGGTACTCTCTGCAATGGTAAAGCAGCCCTCTAATTCCTGTGCATCTCATTCTGGCTTCCCTGGCTTTGATTTGATATTACACTTGATTCTCTCATCCCAGAAGAGGTTCCCTTGGTAGTTCTCATCTTTGGTACATTATATACATAGATGAAAATATTTGATCTGTAAATACTGAAGTGTTCATTGGTGTAATGAGTTTCTACCCAGAGAGGGATTCATATGATCATTATGGCTATTCTTTTTACTATTTCAACACACAAAGAAAGATCATTTGTTAATTGAGGTAAGTTTTATATCCTTTTTAAGAAAATATAAAATGCTTGATGTTTCGAAGTTCTGAATCATTTTTGCAGTCACCCAGAAATTTCTGTTTAATTACATGAAATCAAACATGACAAAAGCATCAAGTTGTCTGAGTTTTATCTGCTTCTGATATCCAATTGTTGATATTGGGTGTATGGAATACCAAATATCCAGAAGAATATTATCTAAGAGGAAGCATACTTGGTGAAAAGTCTAGAACCCTGTGCTCTTGACCACATCTACCATTGAAACAGGGAGAATTTACCTTCAGCTCTGAAGATCCCTTCCCATAACTGCAAATAAAACTACCCGTGAGTCCTTGTCCACTGCAAATATCTATTGTCAGAAGAAAAGAGACAATAATTACTCATTAAGCCTATTGAAGGAATCAAGTCAATCATAATGGATATGCTGAAGTTTATTCCTCTAGACTAAACCTCTTTTTAAGCTGTTTAATATTCATCAATAATCAGCATGAATTCACATGTAAAAGTTCTCGAACTAAAAGAAGCATAGACAGTTCCATCAGCTAGTTATGTTACTTTAGGTTGTGTTAAATAATTTGATATATTTCAGAAAACTTTCACCTGAAAACATAGAATGATCATTTATCATAAGCTATGAAGATAACCAATGTCAGGCTGTGAATCCATGTTACTTTGGAATCTGATGTATTCCATCAAAGAGTAGAGTCTAAATTTACAAGTGATACCTGTCTCTGGATATTGATTAAAGCTTAGAGATCATTTGTAATATATTCTAATATGCATATATTTTATTTTTAATTTCATTTTATTATGTTATGCTAATCACTAATATTCATATATTTTAAAAAGAGGAATGTTTTTAGATACGTCCAAATTAAATATAGAAAAAATATATCACATGGGAAGAATCAAGAGAGAACTCACATATGTACCTGGTAACTCATCTACCAACCAACTTTTGTCTGCAATTTGTTCATTCTCTTTTACCTCCTTATGGTTTCAATGTAAAATCAACATCTTGACTTTTATTGAAGTGACATTCACATAACATAAAATTAATCATTTTAAAGTGAACAATTCACTGGTATTTACTACCTTCATATCATTGTGCAAATATCACCTCTCTCTAGTTCAAAATATTGCATCTCTCAAAATAAACCATTATTGCATTGTGTTTATATTTTATGTATTGTATCCATTAAGCACCTTCTCCTCATTGCTCTCATCCCCTAGCCACTGGCAATCATCAAACTGGTTTTTGTCCCTGTAGATTTACCTTCTGTGGATATTTCATATAAATAGAAACCTGCAATGTATGACCTTTGATATCTGGTTTCTTTCACTTAGCAGAATGTTTTGGGGGCTCATCCAAACTGTAGCATTTATCGGTAATTCTTTCCTTTTTTGGCTTAATAATACGTCATTGTATATGTATTACTGTCCTAGGGCTGCCATAACAAAATACCACAAACTGATTTAAAACAACAGAAATTTGTTCTTTTACAGTTCTGGAAGCTAGAAGCTCCATATCAAACTTCCAGTAAGACCATACTCCTTCTGAAGACCCCAGGGAAGCATCCTGTTTTGGCTCTTTCTAGTTTCTGGTGATTGCTGGCCATCTTTAGCATTCTTGGGATTATGGCTGCATCACTACAACTTCTGCCTCTGCCCTCACATGGCCTGTGTTGTATGTCCTCCCTAGGTCTGTGTCTTCATATGGCCTTCTCATAGGACACAAGTCATTGGATTTAGGGCTTACTCTAATACATTATGACCTCACCTTCACTTAACTAATGACATTTTTAAAGACCCCATTTCCAAATAAGTTCACGTTCTCCTGGGGTTAGGACATGTTTTCCTAGATTTCTGACTGTTGGATTTTGTCAAGTACATTTCCTTATGCCAATTAAGATGATTAGATGATTGTGTATTTGTTTTTTCACCCTCCATTTTATTGATACAGTATATTTCATTGATTGATATCTTTATTTTGAATCTGCCCACTTGTCATTCTCCAGAGCCTAATTTTCTCTGCTAATCCTTTCTTCATGTCCTAGATTTTAGTGCTTTTTCCATGTCCCCAAACACATTCTGTGTATCTTTATCACTACATTTACTGCATTGACTTATAATTAACTCTTGACTCTTTTATCCCTGTCTCTACTCTGTGAACCAAGAGGTCACAGAGACCACATTTGATCCATCTTGTATGTCCCATGCCTGGCATAGTTCCCAGAACATAGTAAGTGTTGAACATAAAGGCTTAATATCTGAGTGGGGGATGCTGAACACAAATTGTGTAACAGTAAATCTGTTTCCTGAGACTTAGCCAAACTTCAAGTCCCATATATAGGAGCCTCCCTATGTGTCTTTTAGACCCTCAATCCTCTCATCTTAATTCCCTTAAGACTCTTAAAATCTAAAACACTTAATCACCATTTAAAGGTGTACATGGAGGCTATGTTCTCACTCATCTTCCCAATCCATTGCTTTAGCAAGAAATCTGTACTTGGAACTTTAAATGTTAAAATATATGCTGAAAGAAAGGAGAATGTAATTGCTTAGAATTTTTTAAGACACTGAATAGTTTCATCTCTCAGATTGATTAAACATTGATTAATAGAATGTAATATAAAATAGATCAATAGTAGGGGATTGTTTAATCATAGGAACTGTGAAAAAGAGTCACATATGTGAACATTGACCAAATCTATCTAATAAGCTCATAGAAAGATAGTGTCATTGGCAAAATCAACCTTATTGGGTAAATAGGTTCATCAGACTATTTTTTTTATCTGTATATCATTAAACATTCTGTTTTCTTTATAATTTATTTAATTTTAATTCCACGGTCAACATCACTTTTCTGATTACTATTTGGCTGTGTATCTTCAAGGTCATGTAACATAATACTTTTTTCATTGTAAATGAATATACTGGCATTCTGAATTTATACATTAATCACAGAATCTAAGATACTATTAGCATAACAGAGAAAGATGTGTCTGCATCAGGTGAATGAGCAAAACCAGATTTCTGAGGCTGCATAAATGAGTTTTAGGTGAGTGTGCTGTCTGTCTACCATGAAGCATCCCAAGAGAGGCATCACCTTAGTAATTTTACCCTAAAACTAGTTTGCTATGCATGGTGTGAATCATATATAGCATTCAAGTGGTGTAACTGTTAAACAATGTAGTACACAGAGATTCTGTAATCAAAAAGAATGAGTCCAAACCTGGCTCCACTGCTGTCTATATGAACTTGACTATTTACTTAATTTTTCTAAGCCTCAGTCTCCCCATATAGAAAATAGACATAGTTACAATACTCAAATTTTAGGGCTATCATTAGGACTGATAAGATCCCTCCCATGAGTTTTCGAAAGAGGCACTGATACTTGGTCAGTCTTCACTAAATGTCAGCTATCTTCCCTAGTGCCTTTCTAAGAGAGGCATAGGACCCAGCTGGGTAGCAGGGACTTGCTAAAATGATAATGCAGAGCTTTCGTATAGATATCAGAACCTTCATGTGTCTCAGTACAGGGGCCTATCTTTATTCAATAAGACAGACATCATCTTTTCTCTCCTAATATATGTTTTCCCCATTCGTGGTGGGATCGCTCCTCTCCTTTATGGTGTTGCTAAAAGCAAATGTTACTATACCATAAAGAAGAGGATATATATCACCTCTCATAATAGCACTGGTATCTGGCCATAAGATATGGGATCTTGGTGTTGTTTTGGCAGATTCTCTCATCGAATACTTACCAATGGCCACTCTTGCTACACTAGTCAGAAGTACAGTCCATGACCATGCAAGTATAAGGATGGAATATCCGAGTTTGTGTTCTTCAGGTGAGAATACAGAATCCATCAACACTCTCTTATTGGTTTGTAGTTTCTGCTCTTGCGATATACTATAATTCAAAATGGCCTCTAGCCATCTATTCATTGACTAATTTATATATTAGCTTCTCTTATAGCTGTAAGGAAAAATAAAGACAGAGTAAAGCCACCTATTGGCTGGACTTCAGACACGTGGAAAACTTTGATATTGATTGTTTCCACTGTAACTTTGGCATTATAAATAGATATAGTAGTGGAAAGTTAAGGTTTATTTATTATTGCCCCAAGAACAAACCATGATTTGAAATATTTATATTTACTGAATCCTTATTAGAATGCAAGTTTCAGATTAGGATTTCAGAATAACAGATTTCACTTTTGTGTATCTGTGTGTGCATGTGTGTGCATGGTATATCCCACTGGGCTCACAAACATCAAGCATTCAAAAGGCCCTGCAACTTGGAACATGATACATCTTTCCCCGTAAACTTTTTGCCTGTTAGTAAAGCTTATTTTTTATGTTTATTTGACTTCTTCTCCAAATGGGAGAAAACTATGTAACCTTGATATAGCCGTTGTCTTTTGTTTCATATGCTATCCCTGATTTATTTTGTGAAAAACATTTACCTTCTTTTGAGAATTGCTTTTGCCACTATTCCAATCATTAGGTCTGGGAAGAGCTGTCCTATTTGCATCTATTTTGGCCCCTTGTCAAAGTTGATCCATCGAGGAAGGTGGGAAGGTCACCTCACACTCTGCCATCAGTGTTTTTCTAAATGGAGCTCAGAAATAGAGCCACTCACACTAGTAAAGGAAGCTGCAGGACTTTGGGACCCCAGGATTAACACTGGTGTTTCTTTTTTTTCCTTCTGGAGGAAGCCCAGCTTTAATTTTTTTTTTTTCAGCGAAGTAGAATGAAGCCTGCACCACAAAGGAGAAATAACACAATTTATTTATTTTTATTTTTTTTTTAAAGATTTTATTTATTTATTTGAGAGAGAGAGAATGAGAGAGAGCAAGCACATGAGAGGGGGGAGGGTCAGAGGGAGAAGCAGACTCCCTGCCGAGCAGGGAGCCCGATGCGGGACTCGATCCAGGGACTCCAGGATCATGACCTGAGCCGAACGCAGTCGCTTAACCAACTGAGCCACCCAGGCGCCCGAAATAACACAATTTAAACAAATTATTCTTGGTAGCTTTTGGTCTCTGGCTGTAGTTATTCTGAAGCACAACTACATCCTTGACTTTCCAAGTTCGGGTTGTTCGGGTCTTATTTGAAGGCCATACCAATCAACATATAAACTGGTAAAACACACTTCCTTCAAGCTTGGTAATTGAGGAAATTTTAATCCAGAGACTATTTACAAAGATGGGACCAGGAAAAGCACAAGCCACGGGTTAGGAAGCAGGGAAAACTATTGCCTCTCTTAATTAGTCCTGAAGGAGCAAAGGGAGGGAAAGATCACCAGAAAGCAGAAAGAAAATTCTACAGAGAAAGCTTTATTTCAGTATAACTGTAACCTTTGGATAGAGGAATGTAGCCAAAACCAGGTAATGCATGGAGTACTCTGACCTCACTTTGCTCATCCTTGTAATATCCTGCCAGTACCAAAACAAGAGGCCAAAGAACATGGGATCCCATTGAAATAATTCACATGGGTCAGCATCCTAAAGAAAGAGCAGATAGAAAAAGGCAGGAAGGAACCAAGTGTGGCACATGTAAGACGTCCAGCACAGAGCCAATGGGCCAGTAAATTCCCCTTTTGCTTATATTAGTTCAAGTTGGGTTTCTATCACTTGCAAACTAGAACAGCCCTGACTAACGCACTTGGAATTCTCCTTTCTAGTTTTTGTCAAGTGTCTGCCTGGTCCACTTCAATTAGCTCTAACCCAGGACTTATGCAAAAAGGGTGATGATAAAAGAAGTGGGATTAGCAGCTGATAGATTAGCCAATTAACCCATGGGAACTACTCTACTCTTTTCCAGAAAACAGGCAGTAAAGATAGCATGTCTTAAAGCATTCTCTAAGCCAGAGAAACACCTGCTCATTTCTGTTCTTTCACTCAAGCCTGACAGCAATTAAATCTCTCCAAACTAGTTTTCTCCCTTGACAGGTCTGCCTACCTAAATCACACATGTTTTATTTGACTGCATCACAGCAAATCAACCCACTGCTCCACCATATGAATTGCTAGTGGAAGTCAATCATGTAGCTTCTCTACTCTGAGCTTGAATATATACACCCATCTATGCTTGCCAGAGAGTTCTACATTCAGTTCACCCCACTCCTCATTGGTCTTATAGCCTAGGATAGTCATCCCATATAATTTTTTTCAATGGCTTAAATGAAAAACTTGACCCAACGACTTCTAGATCTGGAACTCTAAAATTCAACCAAGATAAAAACTGTGAAAACAGAGGAACATGAGACCATCTGTTCCTGTTGTTTATTGCCCACCCTTCACTTGCCACTTTTTATTGTTGTTGTTGAGGAAGACTAAGTGTGAACGGGTAGGTGGAGAGAAACCGTATCTCCTAAAACCAGCTAGGTGCTGGTGGGCTCTCAGAGCAATCCAGCCAAGCTATTGAGCTTAGCCATTTCCTGAATTCTGTCTCCTTTTTAAAATATATTGGGTAGATATCAATATCTGCTATTGAGCATGGTCAAAAATGAATAATAGAAAAATGGACCAACATTCAGTGGTGAGGCTATGCCAGTCTAATGAGAAAATATGGAAAGAAAGAAAGAAAGAGGAGATTAATGGAATTGATTTTCTGTTCTTTTTTTTTTTAGGTCTTTATACTCTTGATGTATAAAGCACCACTTTATGTGCTTCAAATAACATGTTTTCATTAGATCTTGAGAACACACAAATAAAGCATATATTCTTTTTTAATTTAATTAGCCAACATATAGTACATCATTAGTTTTTGGTGTAGTGTTCTTTATTTTTGGCAAAGATTACTTGCACCTAGACCAAAACAAGTCAGATCAGGGTAAAGCAAGGGTTATGAGGATTGTGGATTTCTAAGATGCCATCTGTGGGTCATTCTGAAACATTTTCAGAAAGACCACAAAATTAGGGGTCATTATAAAGTAATGGGCATTCACGATGTGTCAGATACTCTTTTAAACACTCTGTATTTTATTCTAACAGCACATTATGATTTAGCTACTTACTGTCATTACCCCAATTGACAGACAGGGAAACCAAGGCACAGAGAGATTAAATGTCTTGTTTAGCATCACACAACTAATATTAACAGAGCCATGGGTCAAACTCGTCTTGATTGGGTTTAGAATATATGCAAATATTTTTTAAAAAATATATAGTCACTGCCATTTTTCACAAAGAAGAAAGTTAACTCAGGTACTAGGATACTTTAATTAGTCATATTTGATTAAATGTGTTTTCTAGGGGCGCCTGGGTGGCTCAGTCCTTGGGCGTCTGCCTTCAGCTCAGGTCATGATCCCGGGGTCCTGGGATCGAGCCCCGCATTGGGCTCCCTGCTCGGCGGGAAGCCTGCTTCTCCCTCTGCCACTCCCCCTGCTTGCGTTCCCTCTCTCACTGTGTCTCTCTATCTCAAATAAATAAATAAAATCTTTATAAAAAAATATGTTTTCTAATGGTCAGGGAAATCGGCAGTTATGGCCATTGTGTTTCAAAGGTATATAAGAAACTAATCTTGTAATATTTCATAAAAGTTATAGAAAGCAAAGTTATAGAAAGAGATTTAGCTACTAAAATAGTTATTTCATGACTTATTCCACAGGATGGCTTAAATGTAATACTAATGTCATTTATTAATTATATGTATTTTACGATTTCAAGGGATCTCATAGTTATTTCTATCAATTGATCAATCACAGTCTTAAGAATAAAGTGGCATGTCAGAGATTAACGCACAAGTTTATATTTTCTGTGAAGTCTTAGCTTGACTGCAGCTCAAAGCTGAGAACTACCTCCAGCCTACTTCAATGATGAGGCATTACTTACATTTTTATATATAAATAAATAGAAACTCATTGGTTGGATTGAATTGTGTGTCCAGGATCACAACGCCAAGATCTGAAACATAATTCACATCCAAGTCTGCTTGATTTTAAATTCTAAATTTTTTTTTAAGATTTTATTTATTTATTTATTTGAGACAGAGAGAATGAGAGAGAGAGAGCACATGAGGGGGGGAGGGTCAGAGGGAGAAGCAGGCTCCCCGCCGAGCAGGGAGCCCGACGCGGGACTCGATCCAGGGACTCCAGGATCATGACCCGAGCCGAAGGCAGTCGCTTAACCAACTGAGCCACCCAGGCGCCCTTAAATTCTAAATTTTACAGAATATATCAGAATACATGTTTGGGAAACTCAAAAGTCTATTAATCCAGAAATCTTCTTGAAATCACACTGACATGTAATTATTCCTTTCAAAAATAGGGAATGTTTTGAAAGTCTGTTGGGCAAAATCCAATTTAGGTGAGGCCATTGATGGGACACGAAGTATTTGCTACCCTCACAAGTGTGAAGATTTTAATACAGTAGCCATCAATTGTACAAGATAGAACCAAACCTCTCTTTCCCCTGTCCTTGTCATATGTAAAAAAATCATGATTCTCCCACGGCTTGAATTGTCTGAGGACTGGCTTAGCACAGCAAGATATAAGGATGGATTTCATCAGATTAAGAAACCTGGTGAAGTTCTGCTAAGAAACAGTTTAAACATGAAACTCTGTGACAGAAAGATGCATGAGGTGCCGTGGGCACTCAAAGGTGAGACATTTACATCAAATTTGAACAATTAGAGAAGACTTCATTGTTCAGGGACACTCAGGCAATATTGTGAAGTAATATTTGGCTCTCTATGGTGCCCAGCAATCAAGCAAGATGTATAAATACCAATCTCAAATGGTATCTGCTTTATCATTGACTCTCCCAGGTACTTAGAAAAAGTGTCTGAGAATTAGTGCTGAAGAAACATTTCTGAATTTAAGGTACAAAGTACATGCATTCCTAAATGCATCTTCTTTTCCTCTGGAGTCTCTCTTAATAGGTAGATGGGGGGGGGGGATATTAGTTCTTCTATCATCCTCTTCAGACCACTTTAAAAAAATAAATGCTATAGGTACCTGGGTATACTTGCTTAAAACAACAACAACAACAACACAGTTAACTGCAAGGGTAAGCACCTGGTGCCTATAGAGTACAGGACACCTAGCACACTATGAAGGGTTGGATTGGCCAGGAAGAACCTCCATTCTCTTGGTTATTATACACGCATTTAGAGAAAGTCTACTATATGCCAGGAAGCAAAGTATATCGGGAAAAACTCATTTTGACGTCTTAGCCCCAGAGAGGTCTGATGGATGCCAGTCCTTCTGTGGAATGGCCACATTCAGAAGCCGTTCTTTGTTGTACAGGACAGTACAATTCATTTACAGCTCTCTCCGTGCTTACTAAATGGCAGTTGCATTTCCCAATCATTGGGCCAAGAAATAATGTACTCTTGAATTTTCGCATGCCCCATTAGGGATGCTGAATTGCTTCTGGGTGAGAATCGCATCTGACAAAAAGAAAACCTATACCTTAGTGGAATCTAAAGATTAGAATAGCAGTTACCCAAATGAAGCAGAGAGAATGGAGAGGTGTATCAATAAACACGACTGCTGCTTCTGCAGCTCCTATTAAAAGCAGCTCATGCCAAAGTCAGAACATATAGAACACTATGTACTTGCAAAAAGTACATGCTATTCAGCTCATCTGAAGCGTACAGTCCCGGGGAGTAATAGCAGGTGAGGAGGTGTGTGTGTGTATATATATATGTATACACGCACACATACAGACACATTTAAGATACAATTTAAGATAGATAATATATACATATCTATGTATATGTATTTATACATATTTTTTGCATGATTGTGGCAAGAACCATTTCTATACTTAACAGATGCCCTGCACTCACGCATGTGTGTGTGTGTGTGTATGTGTGTGTGTGTGTGTGTGTGTGTGTGTGTGGTGAAGGACAGAGCAATGGGAGATACACGTTTCCCTCCTAAGTTCACCATTTCTCTATCAATGTGAAGTGCGCTGGTCCTGTGTTGCAGCCTTTCCTTGTCCCAGAATTTGCATGGTTCACGCACATGGCAGGGATTACTAATAGTACACTGAATTGACTATGTTAGTGTGTTTTGGGAGGGGTGGTCAGGATCGCCTCACTTCGGAAGGCTTTATTTGCAATTCAGCCCAGCTGGTGCTATCACTGGGGCTGTCTCAATGACGCTGTTTGTACATGTTATCACCTACTTTATCCGTGATTCAGGGGCCATCAGCTCAGCCACTAAATAAATATCTTTTATTTATTAGGTAAATAGAGGGTCAGCATCAAATTTAAGGGCAGGTTGAAAGGACAGTATCCATATAACTTACTTGTAAAAAAATCATTAACTTTTAAATTAGAGAAATAATATTTTCTCTGTTTGGGAATAATAATTTTCAAATTTAGATCTGTCAGTTAACTTAAGTGTGAAAAATGCAGGTGTTTAGAGGATTAGTATCCTCAGCCTGGAGTGGCTGCTGAGAGGACTATCAGCCAGCCACCGAAATGGGAACCACAACAGAAATTGATTGGCACTGGTTCTATAAAATTTAATTTTTTTTCCTTTTTCTGTGAATGCACAAATTAGCAGATGGAAGAAAGTGTCATTTATTTACATTCATTCAGGGTATTACTTGTAGAAAAATGAATGTGTATTCAGAGGAAAGCTACAGAACGATATTATTCTTTTACATGTCACAGATGCAATTTAATGTGTTTGTGTACACATAGCAGTGTGTGAATTTCTATGAAGCATTTTTCTTTAAACCATTATTTCTAAGCATTCATATTTATAAATGAATAAATTTGAAATATATTTTCATATCTTAATTTACGGAATATTATCTGATTTCCCTTTATTTCTTAATAGCTATTTCTTTTTTTTATTTTATTATGTTATGTTAATCACCATACATTACATCATTAGTTTTTGATGTAGTGATCCATGATTCATTGTTTGCGTATAACACCCAGTGCTCCATGCAATACATGCCCTCTTTAATACCCATCACCAGGCTTATCCTTCCCCCCACCCCTTTCCCCTCTAGAGCCCTCAGTTTGTTTCTCAGAGTCCATAGTCTCTCATGGTTCGTCTCCCCATCCGATTAATAGGATAATTTAATGAGGTCTCAGTTTGAATAAATATATAAGTACTTGGAGAAAGCTGAAAATTTACTCAGATGAGCTTTTTGATCATTTTCTTCTGCTACTACAATATTTTCTAAAAGTCCCCTTTCAGATGTGGCGTGCTGTTGTATTTGCCTTTTGGAGCCGGTATGGAGAAGGGTTAGAATTGGTACTTAGTAATTAGCTTGGGTTTTATTAATGTCTTTGTTGTCTAGACCTATAGGAAATACATAAAGAATAGGGCGCCTGGGTGGCTCAGTCGTTAAGTGTCTGCCTTCGGCTCAGGTCATGATCCCGGGGTCCTGGGATCAAGCCCCACATCGGGCTCCCTGCTCGGAGGGAAGCCTGCTTTTCCCTCTCCCACTCCCCTTGCTTATGTTCCCTCTCTCGCTGTCTCTCTCTCTGTCAAATAAATAAATAAACTATTTAAAAAAAAAAGAAAATACATAAAGAATAGCTGAGATCTGTGTTCTGTTAGAATAAACCATAGGGTTTCATAAGCAAACAGCAAATTAATGGCAGCACCCCTTTTTTCCAAATAGACCACAGATGATAAAATCAGATTAAATTTTAGCTGGGAACAGATGAGTTTGGGGCCCTTGATTGCCCAAAACTCATCTGGTATGGATGCATCTCTGCCGTGTAGTGAACAGTAATTTTTAAATCTCCTCAAATTACGATTTTCAAAGTTCAAAAGATCCACTTGTCAGGTCTAGCACAGCTTCAGGTAGGTCTGGCTGGAGGGCATTATACCCACAATGCAGATGTTGCTGATCAAAATAAAACATCTTTCTACCTAAATCTTTTCCTCCATTGTGTGGAAGAAAACTGATATTCACCAAACAGGGTTTCCTTGTGAGTACCACATAACAATATCCCTTCCCATTATCTGTGATACCTGGGGCTGTGGAGGATGTTGTCAAGTCACCCCCCCAAAAATGTAAGTGGATATGAATGAATGACACAGAATTAATACATTTAGTTTAATGGTAATATTTATCTTCTTGTAAATTTACATCCTTAAGACTTATTTTTTTTTTTAATCTTTGAACTTTTTTTTCCCCCTGTGGACAGTTTTTAGATTTATCAGCCAGAAAAGAGATATGGATGTTTTTAATGTCTGGCATTCATCATGGATCCTGTCTAGTTCAGTTTCTTTAGCTGCCTAATTCACTCTGGGGAGCAGTCTTTATAGCTAATCAATCATTCATCTACGTTAATTCTTGGGTGGCTGTCACCTCAGCACGTAAGAGATTAGACAGAGGGATATGTCTGGAAAACAAAACAGTGAGATAAATACTTCACTCCTTTTTTGAAGATCTAGCAATTCTTAAAGAGGAAGACTGTCCAAAATACTGAAATAGGCTGTGATCACCACGGTTTCTGTGTATACATGGGGTGGGTGACTATATTTGAAATTGAAGGAAATTGAAATGGCAATTTGCCTAAATATCTATGAAGAGTTAATTCGCCACAATGCTTATCATTCATTTAATTGCACTTTAAAGGTCTCTTAATTGCCAGAGATTAAGTTGTGGATTTTTTGTTTTTTTGTCTTTTTTTAATCACGGAAAGTGAATCCTTCAAGAAAATTTTTGATCTCAGGAGTTTTATTCCTACTCATTGTTATAAAACATCAAGTGGAGGCATGAACGTTCATTATGGTTGTAATGGAGGGGTTGCAGATATGAATAGGAGGCCTAGAATGTTCCCACTATTCGACGTAAGATATTTACTTTTCTTCTACTTTCTGTACAGTTATTTTCCAATCCCACTTTTCCCATTAGATTTGTTAAAGAAACTCCTCCTTTTCTAGCCTTCTAAACACCAACTCTCTCTACAGAGCAAGCTAGGGGATAGGCTAACAGGTAGGCGAGAGTGGAAAGCTAGTGCGTATGTTCCTGTGTGTGTTGTGTGTTTGTATTTGTGTGCGAACCCTTGTGCAGAAGATGGGAAGGCATTCACTAAAATCAGCTAATGAAAAATGATGGCTGTCACTGCTATAAAACCACTGGAAAACTTGAACACTTACAAGACACATGAATTAGCCAAATAATTATGACGATAATATTCATATAATACTGTGTGCTTTCAGAGTGTTTTTCTTTGATTACCAATTCCATGCTATGGAATGGCTGAGGGAGTTGGTATTATTCATTCATGACATGTCATACAAAGACTGAGTAGAAATAAATCTGGATAAGTTTCCAGGGAACCCTTACAGACTTAATAGTGGAGCCAGAACTAATCATGTCTCCAAACAGGAGACCTTTGTAAAACCCACTGCACTTTTTCCTCTTCTTTTTCTCATGTTTTTGTTCCTGATTTTCTTTCTTCCTAGACCTTTAGAAGATAATTTATGGTGCCTCCTCATTCAGAATTTGAAGATAAATTTTGGTAATGTGTGCTTACAATGGCCCAATTGGTTGAAAATAAATTAGATTAAAAACAAATCTCTGGCCCATGAGCATAAGACAGTTTTCAGACCAGAGCTGATTATGAAGTAACCCCTAGGAAGTGGAGATTTATACGGGCACCTGTGGGAGCCTCTTCATTATGGAAGCTCCGGAGGGCACTGCAAAACTATTTGATGACTCACCATGCGATTTCTGCCTCCAAGATGTCCTCATGGCTGCAGAGCAATTAATTTGCTGGGCTAGATAATAATTAAAGCATTTTAAATGTGTGCTGTTCAATCCATATGCAAGCACATCTGTGAGGAAGCCTCTTTATGACTGCCTTCTGTTTATTCTTGACAAGTCTTTTGTTGTGCCAAAGAAAATGAGTCATCCGCTGCCCAATTGACCCAAGTTGAGTACCTTGTCTGCTGTCATTAGTATGCCCAGATAATCAGGACCCATCCCTAGTGTGTTACATTTAACCAGTAGGGATGGAGATTGCAGGCATGATGAGACACTATGCATGAATGAACTCACACATTTGAGTGATATTTTGGCCAGTTATATGTCTCCCAGTTCTGGATTAAATAAAATGCAACTGGGATTTCTCACAAGATGGAGATATCAGTGTTGGGATTTATAAAACTGCTCAAATAAAATGCCCTGGATAGTTTCTACTTTTCACAGAAGTTTAATATAAACTTGATAGTATCTAGTCATATAGGAAACTAACCACTAGTTTATCAAGTTTTTATATTCACACATCCAAAGAGCAATATATTCTAGGCATGTGAAACTTGGTGTTGCTTAAAAAACAATAATGAAGCACTGGTTTTATTACTTAGAAAGAACAAGAACAAAAAAATGGCTTCTACTGTTATGTCAAGAAAACAAGCTTGAAAACATTGAGACTTTTGATTTAGAGAGTTTCTAATATTTAGGCACATTTATTCATGCATCCCACTCCTGCCTACTGGGTTCAATTCACTTCTGATTGAAGTATATCTTTTAGTAATTCTTTCAGGTAGGGTCTATGTGAGGTAAACCTAGAATCTTTTCCAGAATACATCTTTGTTTAGACTTGCTCTTGAATTCTACTTTAATGAAATGGAGAATTTGGGGCTGATGGTTTTCCTGTATATTTTCAAGGGATCATTTCCATCTATTGTACTAAAGAGAAGCTTGATGCCAACCTAATTTTTAGGTAATTTATATTTTCTCTCTGACAGTTCTATTTAGTTTATTCTTAAAATAAATAGATTTTATTTTTTAGAACAGTTGTAGTTTTAAAGATTTTATTTATTTATTTTAGAAAGAGAGAGTACATGAGCAGGGGGAGGAACAGAGGGGGAGGGAGATGGACAAGCAGACTCCTCACTGAGCTCAGAGCCCCATGCGGTGCTTGATCCCAGGATCCTTAGATCATGACCTGAGCCAAAACCAAGAGTCTGAGGCTTAACCAACTGAGCCACCCAGGTGACCCTGGAGCAGTGGTAGGTTTACCTAACAATTGAGAAGAAAGTACACACAGAACTCATATACTATTCCCCTACCCCACCATTCCCCTTCTTATTAACATTTTGCATTCATGTTCTAAATTTCTTGATTGGTCAACTAATATTGATACATTATTATTAACTGAAGTCTATAGTTTATATTAGAATTTACTATCTATGTGGCACAGTTCTATGGGTTTTAACAAATGCATAATTTCATGTATCCACCATTAAAGTATCATAGAAAACAGTTTCACTGCCCCCAAATCCCCTGTGCTCCACTGATTCATCCCTTTCACCCTTCCACTTGAACCCTGAGCAACCACTGATCTTTTTACTGTCTATATTTTTTTCCCTTTCCAGAATGCCAAATAGTTGGAATCATGCAGTATGCAGCCTTTTCAGACTGGCTTATCTCACATAGCAATATGCATTTAAAGTTCTTCTGTGTCTTCCCATGGCTTGATAGCTCATTTCTTTTTATCACTGAAGAGTACTCCATTGTATGAATAGTTTATTTATCCATTCACCTATTGAAAAGTATCTTGGTTGCTTCCACTTTTGGTAATCACTATTGAAGTGGTTATGAATATTCATGTGTAGGTTTTGTGTGGATATACAGTCTCAGCTCATTTTGAAAAACACTTAGGAGTATGATTTTTCAGACTTGTATTACTTTGCTGCTATAACAAAGTACAACAAACTGGAGGGTTTAGGACAATAGAAATTTATTATTACACAATTCTGGAAGCTCCAAGTCAGAAATCATGGTGTGGGCAGGGACATGCTCTATCTGAAACCTTCAGGAGAAGAATCCTTTGTTGCCTCTTCTGAATTTCTGCTGGTTTGCCTGTAATCTTTGGTGCTTCTTGGCTTGTAAAAGCACCACTCTAATTCTCCAGCTTCACTGTCCTCTTAATGTATATTCTGTCTCTGGGTCAAAATTTCCTCCTTTTATAAAGACATGAGTCATCCTGGATTAGATCCTAATTTGATGACCTCAATTTAACTTTATTATCCTTATAAATACCATATTTCATAATAAGGTCACATTTTGAGGTACTGAGGGTTCAGACTTCAAAATAATTTAGGATAAGTGTGCAATTCAATGCATAACATGTATTTAGACTGTGTAGCTTTGTAAAGACTGCCAAACTCCCAAAATGTCTGGACCATTTTGCATTCCCATCACCAATGATGAGAGTTCTGGTGGCTCCACATCCTCTCAAGCATCTGATTATGTAAGTGTTTTGGATTCAGGCATCTTAATAGATGTGTAGTTGTTTCAAATTTTGTTATAATCTGCAATTCTCTAATGGCATGTGCAATTTAACCTCTTTTTATGTTTATTTACAATCTATCCCTGTCCTTTGGTGAAATGGTTGTTTAGATCTTTTGTCCATTTTTTAATCAGGTTTTCTTATTGATGTATTCTAAGAGGTTTTTTGTCTATTTGTTTTGCTATTTTAGATAAAGACCTTTATCAGAGGGATGCCTGCATGGCTCAGTTGGTTAAACATCTGTCTTTCAGCTCAGGTCATGCTTTCAGGGGTCTGGGATCAAGTACCGCATTGGGCTCCCTGCTCAGCAGGGAGTCTGCTTCTCCTTCTCCCTCTGCCCCTCCTCCTGGTTCATGCTCTATTTCTCTCTCAAATAAATAAACATAACCTTTAAAAAAAAGACTTTTATATATATTTTGCATACATTTTTACCTTGTCTATAACTTGTCCTTTCATTCCATTGGCAGTGACATTTGCAGAGCAGAAGATTTTAATTACAATTAACTTTGACTTACTATTTTCTTTTTCTTCAGTGTATAATGTTTTGGCTGTTGTATCTAAAAATCATTGCTAAACTCAAGAATACCCAGGTTTTCTTATACGTTGTCTTCAATATTTTTCTTAGTTTTGCATTTTACAAATTTCATTTATAATCCATTTTAAATTTTTTTGAGAGATTTTAGGTCAGTACTTAGTTCATTTTTTTTTGTACAAAGTCATCCTGTTGTTCTAGCACTGTTTCTTAAAAGACTTATTTCTCTATTGAAATGCCTTTGTTCCTTTGTCAAAGATTCATTGAGTATATTTGTTTGACTACTTCTGAGCTTTCCATTCTGTTCTATTGATATATTGATTCACTAGTAACACACTGTATTAATTACTTTGGCTTTATACTAAGTCTTTAGATTACATCCTTCATTTTTTGTTCTTCTCCTTCAATATTATTTTGGTTATTCGGGGGTTTTGCATTTATGTATAATGTTTAGATTTAGTTTGTTAACATTCACAAAATAACTTTCTGGCATTTTGATTGGGATTGTGTTGAATTTATAGCTCAAGCTGGGAGGGACAGACAACTAAACAATTTTGAGTCTTCTTATCAATGAACATGGGCTGTCTCTCTATTTAGTTCTTTGGTTTCTTTGTTCAGATTTTCAGAGTTGTGTAGCATTCCTCATAGAGATCTTACACATATTTTGTTAGACTTATACCTAAATGTTTCACGTTTTGGTGCCAGTGTAAATGGAGTTGTATTTTTAATTTCAAATTCCAATTGCACATTGCTAGTATATATAGGAGAGTGATTGATTTTTATATATTAACCTTTTATCTTTTAACCTTACTGTGATTGGTATTAGTTCTAGGAGTTGTTATTGTCATTGATGATTCTTTCAAATTTTCTACGTAAACAACCATATGGTCTGTGAACAAAGACCATTTTATTTCTTCTTTCCAAATCTGTATAAATTATATTTTCTTTCTTTTCTTATTATATTAGCTAACACTTCCAATACAATGAAGAATAAGGGTTGTGAGAGGGAATAGCTTGTCTTGTTCCTGATCCTTTGGGAAAAAAAAATCTAGTTTGCCACCATTAAGTAAGATGTTAGCTATAAGGATTTTGCAGATTTTTTTTAATCAAGTTGAGGAATTTACTATTTCTAGTTTACTGAGAACTTTTTATCATGAATTGATGCTGGACTTTGTCAAATGCTTTTTCTGTATCTATTCATAAGCTCATATGATTTTTCTTCTTTAGCCTGTTTATTTGATAGATTTTATTAATTCATTTTCAAATGTTGAATTTTCATTGTCATTTAAATGTCAAAGACATCAGTAGTGATAGCCTCTCTTCCTGTGGCAATATTAGTAATTTTTGTCTTCTCTCTTTTTTTATTGGTTAAGCTGATTAGAGATTTATCAATTTTGTTGACTTTTTTAAGAACTAGTTTTTATTTTGATGATTTTCTCTATTGTTTATTATTTTTAGTTTTATTGATTTCTTGCCTAGTGTGTGTTATTTTCTTTCTTCTGCTTACTTTGGATTAGTTTGCTATATTTTGTCTAGTTTCCCAAGGTGAGAGCTTAGATTATTGATTTTAGATCTTTCTTCTTTTCTAGTTTATGTAACTACGCTATGGATTTCTCTCTAAGCATTGTTTTCACAGCATCCCACAGATTTTAATACAATCTATTTTCATTTTCATTAAGTTCCAAATATTTTTAAATGGTCTTTAAGACTTCTTTCTCAACCCATGTGCTATTATTTATAAATGTGAATATTTAGGGAATTTCCAGTTATCTTTCTGTTATTGGTTTCTAGTTTAGTTCCACTGTGGTCTAAGAGTAATTTTATGAATTTTATTCTTTTAAGTTTGTTAAAATCTTGTTGTTGTTGTTTTTAATGGCCAGAATATGGTCTATCTTGGTGAGTATGAGAATATGTATTCATTGTTGTTAGATGAAGTATACCATGAATATAAATTAGGTTTAATTGATTGAGGGTGCCATTCAGTTCAACTATATACTTTCTGATTTTCTCCTTGCTAACTGCTGGATCCATTTATTAGTAATAGAAGCGTGTTGAGGTCTCTAATCATGATATTAGATTTGTATATTTCATCTTAAAGTTCTATCAGTTTTTACCTCATGTGTTTTGACACTGTTGTTTAGCATATACACATTAAAGATGTGTATCTTCATGGACAATTGACCCCATTATCATCACTACATAATGCCCCTCTTTATCCTTGATATTTTTCCTTGCTCAGAAGTCTGCTTCGTCTGAAATAGTAATTCCAATTTTCTTTTAATTAGTATTAACATAGTATATCTCTCTACATCCCTTTAGTTTTAATTTTTCTGGTCTTTATCTTTAAAGTGGAAACTTTAAACTTGTATATATTCACTTTGACTGTTTCTGTCTTTTAATTCACACATTTAGGCTAGCCACATTCAAGTGATTATTCATATAGCTAAATTAGTGTCTATCATGTTTGTAACTATTTTTTGTTTGTTGCCCCTATCTTTCTTTGTCTTCCTTCTCCACTCTTTTTATGCCATCTGTAGTTTTAATTAACTATTTAATATAATTTAATATTCTTCCCTTTCCTGCCATAAAAATTATTCTTATTTAAAAACTTATTTAGTGGTTGGCTTGGATTTTGTAACATCTATTTATACCTAATCTAAAATCACTTTCAAATAACATTGCACAACTTCATAGGTAGTGTATATATGTCATAACATGGTATTCCCAGTTTCTCTCCCCCATCCTTTATAACACTGCTGTCAAAACTTTGCTTACCCGCAAGTTATAATCACCAAATACATTGTTGCTATTATTATTTGAACAAACTTTATTTTTAGCTAATAAATAATAATAAAAATAAGATTTTATTTTACCTTTCTTTATTCCTTCTCTAATGTTCTTCCTTTCTTTATGTATATACAAATTTCTCATCTGTATACAATTTTCCTTTTCTAAAAAGAACTTCTATTAATATTTCTTACAAAAGAACCCCACTGGCAACAAATTC
The DNA here is from genome assembly GCF_002201575.2 of Neomonachus schauinslandi. Taxonomy (NCBI): domain Eukaryota; kingdom Metazoa; phylum Chordata; class Mammalia; order Carnivora; family Phocidae; genus Neomonachus; species Neomonachus schauinslandi. Next base: position 88,989,238 of record NC_058405.1, read on the forward strand.
TCTTAATTTTTTTGTTAACTTTTAAGGATATCTTTATGTTTCTTTCACATATGAGAATAACCGCTGGTTGCAAAATTCTAGGCTGGTGTTTTGTTTTGTTTCTCAGCTATTACCTTTAAGTCTTTTGTCTGTTTCAAGTTACATTTTGTGAGTGTGTGAAATAGGGGTCCAATTTCATTGTTCTGCATGTATTTCTTCAGCTTTTGTGTCTGTGTCCTGACACTTTACTAAAATTGTTGATTAATTCCAACAGTTCTTTTGACTGATTCTTTGGGATTTTCTATAATAGGATCCAATTATAAGCAAACAGTGACAATTTTACTTCTTCCTTTGCAATTTGATGCATTTTATTTCTTTGTCTTGACTAATTGGGCCACCTGGGACTTTCACTACTATTTTGAATAGGAGTGGCGAGAGTGGGCACCTTTGTCTTATTCTTAATTGTAAAGAAGACTTTTCTATTTTTCTCCATTGAGTATAACGTTAGCCATGGGTTTGTCATATATGGCCTTTCTTATGTTGAGATATGTTCCTTCTATACCCAATCTATTAAGGGTTTTTAATCATGAAAGGATGTATTTTCCCAAGTGCTTTTTCTGTATCTTCTCAGATGATTATGTGATTTTTATCTTTCATTTTATTGATGTGATGTATTACATTTATTGATGTGCATATGTTTAACCATCCTTGCAACCCAGGGATAAACCCACTAGGTCATGGTGTATAATCCTTTTAATATGTGCTTGAACTTGGTTTGCTAATATTTTGCTGAGAATTTTTGCATCTATACTCCTCAGAGATATCGGTCTACAGTTTTCTTATGGTATGCTGCTCTGGTTTTGGTATCAACGTAATGTGGTGCAGTGAATGAGTTTAAAGGTGTTCCCTCCTCTTCAATAATTTAGAAGACTTTGAGAAGGATTGATTGATTCTTTAATATTTGATAGAGTTCTCCAGGGAAACCATTTGGTCCTGGAGTTTTCTATGTTGGGAATTTTTTTTATTACTGGTTCAATCTCTTTACTTATTGGTCTGATCAGATTTTCTATTTCTTCCTGATTTAGTCTTGGTAGGTTGTGTGTTCCTAGAAATGTATTCATTTCTCCTAGGTTACATAACTTGTTGACATATAATTGTTTGTATAGTCTCTTATCATTCTATTTATTTCTGTAATATCAGTTGTAACATCTCCTTTTTCATTTATAATTTTTTGATTTGAGTCTTTTCTCTTTTTTTTCTCATTTAACTAAAAGTTGGCCAATTTTGTTTATTTTTCAAAGAACCAGCTCTTAGTTTTGTTGATCCTTTCTATTGTTTTTCTGGTCTTCGTTGCATTTATTTCCAGTCTGATCAAAGTTATTTCCTTCCTTTTGCTAACTTTGGGCTTAATTTGTTTTTATTTTCCTAGTCCCTTGATGAGTAAAGTTAGGCTGTTTTCTTGAAATCCTTCTAATTTCTTAATATATGCATTTATTGCTAATTTTCCTCTTATAAATGCTTTTGCTACATCCCATAATATCTTATATGTTGTATTTTCATTTTCATTTGTTTTGAAATAATGTTTATCTCCTTTTTGATTTCTTCTTTGATCTAATGGTTATTTAAAAGTGTGCTATTTAGTTTCCATGTATTTGTACATCTTTTATATTCCTCTTATTGATTTCTAATTTCATACCATTGTGTGTGTATTCTGCTATTGGAAGGAAAGTTCTTTACATGTCCACTAAATACATTTGTTCTAAAGTGTTACTCAATTCTAGCATTTCCTTGTTGATTTTCTGTCTGGATGATCTATCTATTGCTGATAGCAGAGTTTTGAAGTCCCCTACTATTAGTGTATTGTTGTCTATTTCTCCCCTAAGATTTGTTAGTATTTGCTTAATAAATTTTGGTGCTCTTATGTTGGGAGTATGTACATATTTATACGATATGTATAGTAAATATATATATTTATAATTATTATACCTTCTTGATATATTCACCTCTTTATCATTATATAATGACCTTCTTTGTCTCCTGTTACCCTTTCTAGCTTGAAGATTATTTTGTCTGATATAACTATGGCTACACTCACCTTCTTCTGCCTTCCATTTCCTTGGAATATTATCTTCCATCCTTTCACTTTGAGTCTGTATGTGTTTTTACAGCTGAGGTGAGTCTCCTGTGGGCAGCATATAGTTCATTCTCATATTTTTTTACCCATCCAGCTACTCTGCCTTTTGATTGGTGAGTTCAATCCATTTCATTTTGGGAATATTGATATGTAAGGATTTACTACTGTCATTTTTATTTTTTTGCCTTCTGGTTATCTCTCTCCATTGTTTCTTTTTCCTTCTGTTTCTATCTACCTTTGTAAGTTGGTGGTTTTCCATGGTGATTTGTTAGTCTCCTCTTTTTTTACATTTCATGTCTTTGCTCTAGATGTCTGCTTTATGGTTACTACGAGATTTAAATAAAACATCTCATAGATAAAATAGTGCTTTTTTTGCTGGTAGCAATTTATAGGCTTATAAAGGTTCCATTTTTTACTACACCCCTTTTACATTTTTGATGTCATAAATTATCTCTTTTTATGTTACCAAGTTGTAGTAGCTGTAGTTATTTTTAATGTCCTTTTCCTTTAACCTTTATGCTCAAATTAAAAGTTAAATATATTATTGTAAAAAAGAGTTAATTTTCTAATTCTATCTATTAATCACCTTAATCAGAGTTTTATGTACTTTTGTCTTTTTGTTTAGTCCTGAAGAGGTTTTATTTTTCAACATTTTTGTAAGGCAGGTCTAGTCATAGTGAACTCCCTCAGCTATATTTCCTCCTTTCTATCTGAAGGATAGTTTTGCCAGATAGAGTATTTTTGGCTGACACTTTTCATCTTTCAATATTTTGAATATGTCATTCTACTCTTTTCTGGCATGTAGATTTTCTGCTGAGAAATCTGCTGACAGCTTAATGAGGGTTCCTTTATAGTCTACATTGTTGTTGTTGTTTCTCCTAGCTGCCTTTTTAGTTCAACAGATTCTGGTAAGAGGGCCAATCAACCCAGGTTGTGGGGTTTCAGAGGTCATGGTTGGTCCTCTTGCCAGAATCTTAGGGAAGACAGAAAAATTTTTCCTTCAGGTCTCTTTGCCTTCTTCTCTCTCCTTCACCTCTTCCCAGATCCTGTGGTCTCTTAAAGAGAGCAAGAGTTCCAACAGAGGCTAGATGGATCTTTTGGGTGTCCTAGTTAGTGTACTGTGTAGAGACACTTTTTATCAGCTATGGATGTCTGATTAATTGTAAATCGAAGGGGAGAGAAAAAAGGAACAACTCAAGCCACCACAATGTTGGTGTCACTCTGCTTGCACATTTTTAAAAGAAAAGTCTGATGTATTTCTTATCTCTATTCCTAGGTAAGGTGTTCTATTTAAAGTGTTTTGACTTCTCTGGCTTCTCTCTAGGTTTTTCCCTTTGTCTTTGGGTTTCTTCAGTTTGAAAATGATAAGCTAAAGTATAGATTTTTTTTTTTTTTGTATTTATCTTGCTGGGTGTTCTCTGAGCCTCTTGAATGTGATTCAGTGTCTGTCATTAATTTAGAAAATTCTCAGCCATTTTTCTTTCAAATATTTCTCCTGCTTCTCTCTTTCCTTGCATCCCATTACAAGTCTATTATACCTTTTGTAATTGTCCCATCTTTATTTAATATTTTTTTCCTACTTCTTTACATTTGCCTTTCAGCTTGGGAAATTTCTATTAACAGATCTTTAAACTCCTTAATTCTACCTTTGTTTTCATCCAATATACTGATATGTAGTGAATGAAGTAATGAAGACATTACTTATTTCTGTTACAGAATTTTTTTATTTCCTTTTGATTTTTTCTTAGAGCTTCTATTCCTCATCTGTTTACATTACCCACCTGTTCTTGCGTATTGTCCACTTTTTCTATTAGAGCATATTAATCATAGTTACTTTAAATTTCTGATCTGATAATTCCTAAGTCCCTGCCATATTTGACTGAGATAATTGTTCTGTTTCTTCAACCTTTTTTTTTTTTTTTGCAACAGGCAACATTCATTTTTGCCTTTTGCCTGCCTTGTAATTTTTTTTAAAGTTAAAAATTATATATCAAATAAAAGAAACTAAGGTAAGTCAATCTTCAGTATGAGTTTTTATGTTTAGCTGGCTAGGAATCTGACAGTATTTGTTTGCTATAGGTGTTCTGTCTGAGGCTAAAATGACCTCTAATGCATTTTTTTTTTGTCTCTTCTGTTGTCTTTAGACATTCCTGGAGACTCCATTAAAAAAGGTTTGAGACTTGTAATTTCTTTCAGCTGTCATCCCTTGTTATTGTACAGGAATCCTATTGATGTAGTGGTAAAATACTGGAGGAGGAGAACCATGTTCTAGTGTTATGATTAAATATAAATCTTCATGTGGCCTGGCACCATGGGTTGTGACCTTCAAAAGAGCTTCCTCCCCTTCTTAAGTGAGGCAGGAAGGCTAGAAATGACTAGAGTTGGATATATCTATTCTCCCAGGTTAGTAAGGCTCTGGTAAAAATTTTCTTCAAAGGCATGCCTTTGTTAAGGGGAACAGAGTTTTGTGCATGTATTTCAGATTTGGAGGGGAGGGGATTTTTCTTTGATCTTCACCCTGAGGCTCTAGTAGGGCTGCTGGAGGTAAATCTTATTACAGTTTGAGAGGGTCCTCTTAAGTCTGGGCCCCTAAGAATTGTTACTCTCTCAAACTGGTGCATGCTTAATCTGTAGCAAGTAGTCACCCTTTAGGTGTTCCCTCACTGCTCCAGCAGTGGGTTCTGCCTTGGCGAAGCTGGGATTCTCTGTTTTACTTGTCTGTCTTAGATTTGGGGATGATGATTTACCCTGTGACCTCAATTCTCTGAAAAATCAAAGAGTTGTTGATTTTAATATTTTCCAGCTTCTTTATTGTTTTGACTATGGGAGTGATTCTTTTTTTTTTTTTTTTTTTAGAGACGTTAACTCATTTATTCAAATAATTTAGCAAAAAAAAAAAAAATACTAGAATGCAGATTTGAACTGGGGTATTATGATTCCAGGGCCTTTACAATTACACCTTTCATTATATGCTGATGACTTGGTTGCTTATAGAAGGTAGAAATGCCCAGGGTCACTTCCCTTTCTTCCTTTTTTTTTTTTTTATTCTTATGTTAATCCCCATACATTACATCATTAGTTTTAGATGTAGTGTTCCATGATTCATTTGTGCATAACACCCAGTGCTCCATGCAGAATGTGCCCTCCTCAATACCCATTACCAGGCTAACCCATCCTCCCACCCCCCTCCCCTCTAGAACCCTCAGTTTGTTTTTCAGAGTCCATCGTCTCTCATGGTTCGTCTACCCCTCTGATTTCCCCTGCTTCATTCTTCCCCTCCTGCTACCTTCTTCTTCTTTTTTTTTTCTTAACATATATTGCATTATTTGTTTCAGAGGTAGAGATCTGAGATTCGAAAGGGAGTGATGCCTTCTTGTAAGCTCTTTCCAGGTCAACTAGAAAGCAGAATCTGGCAGTTCTATTTTAGTATTTTACCTTTTTCTATGATGCTTTGCAGTTTCATTGAGATGTGTTTAGGTGTACATTCGATTTTATTTATTCTGTTTGGGAGTGTGCTGTACATCTTTAAATATTCATTTCTTTCTTAAAGTCTAGGTTGTCTCTAACCTTTAACTCTTTACCTATTGCATTTATTTTATTTGCTCTTTATCTCTCTTCTGGAATCCTGGTTTTCTTGGTTGTACTGCTTCCATACTTCGCATTTCTTAACTCCCTTTCTCATAATTGACATTTTTTTAGCTATCTGCAATAATTTATTTGAATCTATTAGTCAGTCCTTGAATTATTTCTTCCATTGAGTATAATCAGCTGTTAGATCACTCATAATATCTTTATGTATTCAGCTGCTAAATTTTCATTTTGTAATTGTTCTAGTTGATTCACCTTCAATTCAACTTTTCTTTCTCCTGTCTTCCTATTCCTTCATTATGAATGCTATGTTTTATTCTTTTACTTATTTAATCATTGAAGCAATGATTTTGTAGCATCCTCCAAATAATTTCATTACTTCTCATTCTCAGGGCATTAATTCTGCTGTTTATTGTACACACTAACTCTTACAAATAGAATTTCATTTATACTTACTATTTTGTTTTTATTCACTAGAATTTCATAATTCTTTGGAGTTTTACAAAGTCTGGAAAATGAGCAATTTGTTATAAAGCAGTTTTAAATTTATTCCAACTCAAGAATCCAGACTGTGATAATAGAGGATCAGCTTTCATTTAATTTTGAGACCTGGGGATTCATGCATAGTAAAATAATTCTAAGTTTGGATTACAAACTTTAATGTAGAACTACTTGGGGTTTCAGTTTCTTATTGACAGCATTTTGTTTTTCTACATAAAGCTCTAGAACAGTGTTAAGATTCCTTGCCAGTTCCCTAGCTTTGAGCTGAGGATTTTGTGTTCTATGAGGACTGAATATCATTTGAGGCTCTAGCTTCTGAAAAGGGGCCTCAGATACAGTTTCCTCATGTCAAGTAGTCCACCAACCTGAGACTTTTGCCTCAGCATCAGCACCCCAGTCTCTCTCCCTGGCCTCAATATGTAGTCTGACAACATCCTGAACCTGGGCAGTGTCAGGTGTTCTACTTCCATAGCTGTTAGTTCTTCTATTCCCTAGTATAGGAAGATTGTGCCTATCTTTCAAACTCAGAAATGTAATTATTTTGGTCCTTTTAATATATTCAATATTTCAATGTGCTGGGGCAGAAGGACATCTATGTTTACTCAGTCTGTCATGTGGCCCAAAATCATGACTCCTTTTACATATTATTTTGATTTGGCTATGTTTCCAAAAAGCCATTTATTAAAATTCTACAAGGTCTTTATTCTTAGGGCAGCATCATGGTAAAGTGTAAAGAGCAAGGCCTCTGGAATAAAACACTCTGGCTTGAATGATTACTTATGATTTTGTGACTGTAGGAAAACTATTTAAACTTTTTTGAATTTGATTTAAAATGGCAAAATAGAATACCATTTTTTTCCTTTATCTCTATAATTATCTAAAAGAAATAAGAAAGTGGAAAAACAGATTCCTAGTGTTGACAAAACAAAGAAATGGGAGTACCCATGAGACATAATATGCAGGACCAGTTAAATAATTTGTGGGGTCCAGTGCAAGATGAAAATGTGAGACCCTTTTTTGAAAATGATTATCACTGTAATGACAGCATAGCACTAAACCAAGTACCAAACCTTTTTAAGCTCAGGGCCCTGTGCTCTTGGACAAGCACAGTGCTCATAACATCAGCCCTGATTAGATGTTTGGAAGAGCTTCTAAATGAAGTAGTGTTCAAACAGGGTAAGACAAGTGCAGTAAGAGGATCTTGCAACTACAAGTCACAGGTAAAGCCCATATAACAGAGCTTTCCAAACTAAACGGCACATCTGCATGGAAAAAAACATTAGCAAATTCATAAGGAAATTCTTCCAGTGATTGCTTTGTAGTAAAAAGCTCAGAGATTTTAGGTTTGAAGTGCCTGGGTGTGCATTCTAGCACCATCCCTACTGATCGTATGAATGTGGACACATTATTAACCACTCTGGGCTGTACTCCTTGTCTGTGAAACAAGGATAATAAAAGAGCTTATCGTGATGGGTGTTTAGATGGGAGGTCTTAGAGGAGTCTATGGCATATAGTAAGTAATATATAAAAGTTAGTTATTATTCTTTTTCTGAACACACCATTCTAACACTGTTTAAATTACTGGAGAATATAGACAAAAAAGGAAACATTTACAGATCATAAAAATCCTAAGTAGAAATATTTGAATTATTTATTTATTTCTAATAAACTTGGCATGTAGAAGGCAGTTCCCATGGTGCTATAAAACCCAGCCATAAAAATGACAAAATTTACTACATAATAAAAAAAGTTTTGTGAATCACAAAATCACCACAAAAAAAGTAAAAAAAAAAAAATTAAACTGATAATATTTTGCAAAGGGCAAAATGTATTTAATAAATATAGTGCTTCCTCAAATAAATAAGCATTTCTTTTTTTTTAAATGAAGACTGTTGACTATGCTTTCTTAGTATTAGCTTCATGTCAATCCCTTTTATTGTAAACCATTCACATTTTTTGCACATTTTCTAGTAAATTAAAATTGAAATTACAACAAAATACGGAATTTTTTTGCCTATCACTTAGGCAAAGGTAAAAACTCTGGAGGGGTGCATGGGTGGCTCAGTCAGTTAAGTGCCCAACCTTTAATTTCCGTTCAGTTTATGATCTCATTGTCCTAGGATCGAACGGCCCTGGGGGCTCTGTGTTCAGTGGAGAGGCTTCTTGAGATTCACTCCCCCTACCTCTTCCCCTCCCCTCCTGTTCACTCTCTCTCTCTCTCAAATAAATAAATAAATCTTAAAAGAAAAAACAACACTCTTATAACATGTAGGCAAGGGTGAAAAACAAGGAATCTCATATGTTGCTTGAAAACTGCAAAATTTTACTGAGACAAATTTAGAAACCTCTGCCAAAATTTATTTATTTTTTTAGGATTTTATTTGTTTATTTGTCAGAGAGACAGACAGAGAGAGCACAAGCAGGGGGAGCTGCAGAGGGAAAGGGAGAAGCAGACTTTCCGCTGAGCAGGGAGTCTGATGTGGGACTTGATCCCAGGACCCTGGGATCATGACCCAAGCCAAATACACACGTTTAACTGACTGAGCTACCCAGGCATCCCAAAATTTCTGCCAAAATTTAAAAGATACTGCTTGATCCAGCACTTCAGCTATATCTTCTACATACGTATTCATAAAATGTGCAATGGCTTATGAGGAGATATTTACCTTCAGCAATTTCTGCTATATCTAAAGATAAAAATTCCTTAGGCCTCCAAGGATATGGATGACTAAATAAATTATATCTACATATTGTGGAATACTAAGCAGTCATTAAAAAGATGTGGCATTTATCTTAGCTAATGTGGAATCCCCAAAACCATCCCCAGTAATGTCAAGAAAATGATAAGGATGTACACATTGCCTGTTTATTTTTTTTCTTGGATGTATTAGACAATGCAGTTAAACCAGAGAAAACAATTGGAGACATTAAAATGTGGAAAAGAGAAATAAAATTATCTCTATTTGCAAATGATATCAATGATAAAACAATTTAGTTGGGCAACAGAACATAAAATTAACTAACAAAAATCAGTACCATTCATATATACAATCGGTTAAAGGACATAATGAAACATTAAGTGCCATTTGAGATAACCTCATCAAAAATATAGTATTCCAGAATAAATTGAACAAGAAGTTTGCTTTAAAGGAAAACTTTAAAATATTCTTTACTGAAAGACACAAAAGGAGACTTAAACAAATGGAAGGACATTATTTTAATCTTGAATATGATGAGTAAACATTACAGAGATGACATTTCTCTCTAAATTAGAAATAAAATATTTCTTAATGAGAACTTGTTTTTTGTTTCTAGAGACAAAATGAATCTCTTATTCATTCAGAGGAATGAACTTTGAAAAAATAGCTGGAAAAACCCCGAATAGAGAACAAACCCGCCCCACCAGCAAATAAACGTATTAAAGAGCCCCTACAATGAAGACAGTGTGGTAGTGCACATGGAGAGAGAGGATAATGAAACAGAATGGAAAATCTAAAATTAGAAGCAAAAACATTACAAATTTCTCATTTGACAAATGTCACATTTCACAAATGTCACATTTCAAAGCAATGGTAGAAAGATAAAATTATAATAAATGATGTTAGAATATTAAGGTAGCCATTTAGAAAAAGGTAAAATGGGATCCATAGCTCATACATCATAATAAAGTCCAAATATGCAACATACAAATGTAACCAAATGATACAACATGAATAATAGAAGAAAAGATGAATGAATTCCTTCATTATTTGGGTACTGAAAAGTCTTTATCTGTGACTCAAAGTTCAAATTCAAGGAAAGACTGATAAATTTAAGTAGATTTTTAATGCATTGCATAAAGAAAGCATGTAAACAAAATCAAAGACAAAGAAAAGTCAGAAATAAATATTTGTGGGCACCTGGGTGGCTCAGTCGGTTAAGCGTCTGCCTTTGGCTCAGGTCATGACCTCAGGATCCTGGGATTGAGTCCCGCATCTGACTCCCTGCTCTGCAGGGAGTCTGCTTCTCCCTCTACCCTTTCCCCCATCTGCTCTTGATCTCTCATACTCTCTATCTCTCTCAAATAAATAAATAAAATCTTTAAAAATAAGAAGTGTTTGCTATAGTTATGTTAGAGATAAAAGATAATGTTTTAATGTATAATAAATTATTAACCAATAGAGAAAAAGCCTAGTAGAAAAATGGGCAAAATACATGAAGAGTTTCTTAAAAAAATGATAGCCAATGAATCTTAAAAATATGAAATATTGCTGAACTTTACTGATAATAGAAAATTATAAACTAAAACTACAATTTGGTACCCTTTCTCACCAATCAACACCTTGACCACACATTCTTTTGGCAAATCTCTATAGAAACACTCTTCCACATTACTGGTGGAAGTACAAAGTGATACAATACACTTGAGAGGAATTTGGCAAAATCTAACAACACTTACAAAGGACATTTTGGCCCTCCATGTCCAGTTTTTGGAATTCATCATGAATATATACCCATCAAAATAAAAATAAACAATCCAAAATATTGGAAACAACCTAAATAACTAGATACAGGAGACTGGCTGTATAAACTATGGTGCATTCATGTAGTTATAAGTGAACCCAAGTGCATATGCCCAAAGCCAAGCAAAGCCAATCACTGAGGCATGGCATATGCAGCAAGGAAAAGGTTTATTTGAGAAGCAGCCAAAGGAGGACATGGGAGGATGGACCTCAAATCTGCCTCACCCAAATGCGGTTACAAATTGTTATAATCATAGGGGTTGAGATTACATACATATTGGAGAAAAGGGTGGGAAGCTTAGGACTATTCATGAGGAAAGATGGAGCATGCACAATGAGCAAACATATAGTAACACATATCCCATGTTGACTTTGGACTGGAGACTTAATATTTTTGGCCCCTGACATCAAGAGGTGAACTGTAGGACAAGAAAGAGGGCCATAGTGTGCTCTGAGGGCCAATATAAACTGGAAGGTGTCTTGGGGTTATTTCGGGTAAGGAATGAAGGACCTTGTATGTTCATAGGCTGGAACCATTATCATTGACCTTCATCTTTGTCAGTCTGAGTCTCTGAGGGGACAGCTAACAGATTTGTTACTGGGATCTGAAGAGAAGTAAGAGCTGATTAAGGAGCAACAAGTCTCTGAAAAACAAGCTTTCAATGTCCTGTTAGTTTCAACCTCATTAACCCTATGAGACAGGAAGCCTGATCAAATTTTGAACTTACAATAAATTAGCTATAAAGGGGGCAAGATTGGGAAATTAGAGATGTTTGAATATGGATTATACATATATAACATTTTATCTACATATAAATATCTAAGTACATATAAATATTTTATCTAAAATTAAATTTTAGTGTCATAGTATCACTGCAGTTATGTAGGACAATATCCTTATACTTGGTAGACATAACACTGATGTGTTTCATTTTTAAGCATCCTGATGCCTCCAACTTACTTCCGATGGTTCAGCAAAGATGAATGAAATAATGAAGTGTGTGTATGCGTATATTTGTGTGTGTGTATGTGTGTGTGTACAAGAGAGAGAATATGAGCTAAATGAGTTAACAATTGGTAAGTCTAGTTTTAAAAATATTTTACATTTTTCAAATAATAGAAGTTGGGAGAACAATTGATTTAAAGTGTGTGTCATTTAATAAAAATTTTTTAAAAAGCATCGGTTTATCTCAATTTTCAAAAAATCATATTTTTATTTCATTGATTTTTCTTTTAATTTCATTACTTTCTATTATTTTAATATTTTCTTTTTCTGTGTTCTTTGTATTTACTTTTTTCTTAGTTTCTTAAGGTGGGAGCTTAAATCATTGATTTCTCATTCTTCTTTTCTAAGTTAAACATTTAATTCTATAAATTTCCCTTTGACCTCTTGTTATGTTCAATGTATTTGATATATGGAATTTTCATTTTTATTCATTTTTAAAAGCTTTATAATTTTTCTTGTGACCTCTGTTTCAACCCTGCAGTGATTTAGAAGTGAATTTTTTAATTCCCAAATATTTTGGTAGATAGCAGATACCATTTTTTATTGATTTTTACATTAATGTCCCCATGATTTTATAAAAGAATTTGTACAATTTCTAGTCTTTATAATTTGTTAGTGTTTGTTTTATGGTACAGAATATGATTTATCTTGGTGAATGTCCAATGTACATTAGAAAAATTCTTTTTTATTTTTTTGTTATTTAGTTCAGCATATTGACAGTATTAATTTTCTACTACTTGTTTCTACTACCACTGATTTTCTGTCTACTTGTTCTATTGCTAATGGAAAAAGTGTATCAAAGTTTCCATCTATAATCACAGTACTATTTATTTTTTTATTTTAGTTTGATCAGTTCTTCATTTATTTTGGAGTTCTGTTATTAGGTACTTACACATTTAAGAATGATAACACTTATTGGACAATTGATTCTTTCATTATTGTGTAATGTCTCTTGTTATCCTTGATACTATTCATTGTTCTGAAGCTACTGTGTCTCATGTTAATATTGCCATTCTAGCTTTCTTTTGATTATTGTTTGAATGGTATATATTTTTGCAATTTTTTACTCCTAACATTTTATGTCTTTATATTATAATGGAGTTTCTTTTATACAATATATAGTCAAATTGTTTTTATTTTTTTTTAAAGGTTTTATTTTTATTTATGAGAAAGAGAGAGAGAGCAGGGAGAGAAGCAGAGGGAGAGGGACAAGCAGACTCTGCACTGAGCAGGTTGCCCAACGTGGGGCTCGATCTCACAACCCTGAGATCATGACCTGAGCAGAAACCAAGAGTCGGACACTTAAAAACTGAGCCACCCCGGCGCCCCAATTTGTTTTTATTCTTTATCCAACCAGGTATCTCTCTTTAGACTGCTCTTTAGATCATTTATATATAATGCAATTATTTATATAATTGTATTTAGACCTATCTTTTTATTATTCATTTTCTATTTGTGTTCTCTGGTTTTTAACCCTCTATTCCGTCTTTCTTTTTGATTATATGAATAAGTTTGAGAATTTAATTTTAGTTTATATTCTGGCTTTTTGGCTATTTTCTTTGTGTTATTGTTTTAGTGGTTGCTCTAGGAATTGCAATTGTATATGCCTTCCTTTTTACAGCCTATTTGGTTTTATGTTTAAGTACTTCACTTTGAACCGTGCTGTCTTTAAAATATTTAAGACTCTTTACCATCCCTATGCTCCTTTATTTTGTAGTTGTCATATATATCACAACTATATATAATAAAAACCCTCCTGATAATGTGGCAATTTTTGCCATTAATATTCATGTATATATTTAAAGAACCTATGAAAATAATACTGTATTATGTTTACTAAAACATGTGCCACCCAAGTCGTAGAGCTCTCTGCCTGAGTCTCACCATCTGAAATGCCACAGAGACAGAGAAAACAAACATGGATACCGCCTGCTCCTTGGAGTACGCAGTCTCATTTCCCTGATTCCTGTAGCTAGAAAGATAGGGTTTCAACTGGAGATTTAGCTGACAGCATAACAAGGGCTAACATAGGCTCATGACGAGATTTTTTCTCAAGGTAAAAGTGCAAAAGAAACAAACAAATAAAATATGAGAACCTTACCGATATCCAGGTTGGCCCTCTGACTTTTCACTCTTCCCTACAACTTACTTTGAAGGATCCTCAGGTACTTTATTTTTTGCATCTTGTCCAGTGATTTAGCAGGAGAGATGGCTAAAGACAGCAAACTTGGCTGAAAGGAACATAATTCTGTGCATTTTCCCTGTAGTGATAACGGAACTTGTGACAAAATGAAAAACTATGAACTCATGTCCATGCCATATTTGGTTCCATACAAGACTTTGGATTTATGCAGTAAACTAAATACATAAGTTTACGTAAATTTAATGTAAAACATGAGATTTAAATTGAAATTCATTTTGGTGGGAAAATTGGGCCTCTTTGGGGAAATAATAATATTAGGACCCAGATAAACTGGATATTATGTGAATCTATAGAAAAACTTTCTATCTGAACTTTCTGTGTAAATTTAATTTTACTATCATAATATTTAACACATTTAGTGTTTTTAAATTACCTTTGCTAAAAAATATATATGATAAGTGAAGGCCAAGTTTTAAATGGTATGTTCATTATTTGATAAGAACTGATTCTGGGCCTTCCACATTTTATTTATTACACTTATCTATTTTATTATTCATTTGTTTTTTAAATGATGCTGGAAGCACATACAGTGTAATTCTAGACAGATCAGGGTTTAGGATTAAACTTTTGAAGAAAAAAAGTAAAACATACACAAATGCTCATCATTTATACAAAGAATGATTTGACCTTTGTAAACCTTATTTTCATCAGCTCTAAAAGTAGGATAATAATATTACCTTCCTGTGAGATTTATTCAGCAAGTTATATACAATAACATTTACAAAGCACATAGCCATGTTTCTAGTGCATGATCTCAATAAATGAAAATTGGTGTCATTATTATATTCTAGGTATTATGTCAGATGCTAGGGAAATGAACCACAATGAAGGCACTGTACCGACTCTAAAGAACTGTGTGGGAATAGTCTAGTGGAAAAATGGTATGTAACCAACCACATTATAACCAGGTTATTGAATTATGACACAACAATTTTAAAAACATTAGTATGATAACAGAAGCAACTAATTGTAAAGGTAGAAAGGAAAGGCAATTTTCCTATGTATGATATCTTATACTTTCTACATAAATAAAGTTTATCTCAGATATATATTAAAAAATGAGACCTTCCCCTTGTCATGGTAAGGAGAAACCTTCAAGATATATTGTTTATGAAGTTATAGAGACGCAAATGATTGTACTGATTATACTGCTATTTGAGTAGAATGAAATACACACTCATAACACTCATATATGATTATTTCTGCAAAGTTATTTGAAAAAATATAAACATTGTTTACCCTTGAGGAAAGATACCGTTGCCAAGGTACAGGAATAAAAGGGAGATTTGTAAATTTAAAAAAAATTATTTTCCACCCTTTATATGTATTGTCTATTTAGAATTTTAACGATATATTTAGGGATTGAAAGTATAATGTGGGAAGATGTTATTGACACAGTATCTTGGTGTAAAATGTAATATAAAAGTAGTCACTCAGTAATTGTTTTTATGGTTCTTTTGGGTTTTTTTAAGCAACATAGTTGATTGTTAGTACCATTTAGTTAAGGAGTTCTTTCCAAAGATCAGTCAGTCAATCAATCTCTCTATTTTTTGTCATCAGCTTTCCAAAATTCTTGGTGAATTTCCAGAACTATCTTAGGGTTTCAGAAATATTCATTGACCTACATACAAGCCAATATATTTATCGAGTGCTTTTCAACTTTCTGACATTCCTAACATTCTTTCATTTTCCTCCATAGTTTGCTAAGCTCAGAATGACATTTTCTGCTTCCTTTGTGACTTTCCTGCACCTGAAGGAAGTGGGGATTTCAGAGGCTCATCAGGCCAGTTAACCTTGCATGGAGCACATATATCTCCCCATC
This sequence comes from Neomonachus schauinslandi, assembly GCF_002201575.2. Classification (NCBI taxonomy): domain Eukaryota; kingdom Metazoa; phylum Chordata; class Mammalia; order Carnivora; family Phocidae; genus Neomonachus; species Neomonachus schauinslandi. The sequence continues at coordinate 89,004,973 of NC_058405.1, forward strand.
TAAGTCATCTGGATTCTGGGACTGACATCATCCCTGGCATTCCAGCTGCTGTAAGAAATATATATTTGGTCTGTTGAACTTTCCCAACATTTTAATTTGGTTTCTTCCACATTACAACATGTCATTAACCCATTTTTTATATGCATATTTACTCACAAGTATATATTTACTTTTTAATTTCAACTGAAAGCTCACTGGAGCCTCCCACAGCACTTACTATTTTTAAAATAAGTTGTTAAACAATAGAAATGTGTGGCAGACACAGCAGGTTGCCTATTAAAATCCCGTTTGTTTTCTCTTCCTACTTACTAAGTGAGCCCCAGTTCTAATTGGGGCAGCATTATGCTCTGCTAAAAATACGTTTTTTTCTAACCCATCTGGCTGCGAGTTATGGCAGCGTTCACAGTTCTGGACAGGGCCATCTCATTTTGTTCAGGGCTCTAGGCAAATATTTTTCTGGGATCTCTGTCTATATAAATAGTTTGATTAAAAATATATTACAGAGATTTCTACTTCTAGTGAGATGCATTGGACGGGTTTTTCCTTATTTCTCCCGGTAAATGCAAGACAAGTCCTGGGTATTATTTACACAACAAACATACAGACACTAAATGGTGGAGAAAAGTAGACAGCCCAGCTGGGGACATTGGTAACTGAGGGATGGCATGGTAGCAAGTTTCCTGGGTTTTCTCTTTGTCTCCTATGTCCCAGACTAAATACTGGAGAAGCTAGCAATCCAGATACATCAATGGGCAGAGATACAAGCAAAAATAAAAGTAAGCAAATAAATAAATAAATAGCCATAAGAAAAGACTGCTTTCTTATCCAAAAGATCAGAAAAGAGGCAGCCTAGCAGGACAGAAACTTTGGGAAATAACCATTCTATTTCAAACATCACAGTGGGGGGGGGGGTGATAAAAAACAACTGAGGCCCCACTCTCAGTTCCACAAGCAGAACCTGAGTAGAAAGCTGAAATTGCATCCTCACCAAGGTGTAACAAGACTCCCCAAATCCATAATCAGGATGATGTCAGTGAAGACCTAGGAGGGACCCAGCAAGTGCATCACTGGTGAGTAGTTAGGTGCCGGCCCCTCTGTTTAGACAAGTAGATACCACAAGAGGGCCCTACACTTCACTCCTACTTGTGGGGAACCAGAAGCCTGTGTGCTCAGTGAGGTGTTCATACAGTGTCAGAGGAGAGCTAGTGGAGAGTCAAAATTTTCACTAATGTTTTGTGGGGAAAATATTGCTTTCTCCACGGTATCAGTGGAGGCTACTGGTCTACACAAGAATCCCTAAGGAATCTATTTTTTAAACAAGACCTCAAATATTAATAACGGAGTCCAGCAAAGCCCCAAGATATAAGATAAATAGACAAATATTAATTGTATTTCTATACACTAACAACGAACACATGGAATCCAGAATTAAAATGCAACACCAGGGCTCACACAGGCACTAGGAGGACACAGCTCCAGGTCAGGTGTGGGGATGTCCTAGCTGCTGGGGCACCAGAGGAGTAGCTGGAACTGCTTGGGCAAAAAACTCTGAGTCCAGTAATGCCTACAAGGCAACATGGGACAAGATGGCAGAGACAACTCTCCTAGCAATGTAGGACCTAAGCAGCCAGGTGGAGTGACAAACGGTCAGCCTCCACAAGGAACCACTGCAACAGCCAGTGGTGGATACATTCAACGTAGAACTAATGATGCCAGAGAAGAGGAAATGGAAGAGAACCTGACTCAAGTGGACGGTACCCTAGGACATCTGAAAAACAATGCCCCAGGCATGGGCAATGAGGTTGAGGCTCCAGATGGACAAATAGAACAGATCACAGAAAAGGCTGATGTCAACAAAGATGGTATTGAGTCTGCCAATGCCAGAGCAAGGAAAGTCATTGACAGTTAAAGCTGCTGCTCTGCTTATCCTGTATTCACTTCTCTAGTTCCTCCTTCAGAGTTTGACATTTTGGTTCCATGCTGTTTTAACCAGAAGATAATGTGCAAGAAGGGCCAAGAGTAGACCCCCTATTATTTTACGTTCTTTTTTCCCTTGAGTTGACTACTGCTCAGCTTTCCTTCCAGAATTTTTTTTCAGTTCATACTCTTAGATTGGTTTTTGTACTTCATATATAGTGCTTGTTTTCATCCTCCTCATTTTCTTCAGCAGATTCTTTTGCTCTCCAGATTTGGAAGCATTGCCAAAGACAACCATGAAAAAAGGAAGATGGAGGTAAGGGGTAACGCTAGGAGGAGAGGCAAGAGATAAGAGGTTGTTCCTTCAGTAAACCCTGCCGGCCACAGAGTAAAAGGTGTATAGCCACAGTAAGGATCTAGTTGGGTTTAGTTTTTAATTTAAGTTACAGTTATTGCCAATTTAAGCTAATACTTGGTCTCAGAGCTGTTATTACAATATTTTTGTTATACATCACAACTTGGCAACCTCTGTTCCAAATAATAGAATGAATTTTCTTAAAGCGAACTTAGTTTCTGAACTTCTGGTGATTCATGTATGTACATAGATTCCATGATCCCATTGCATATTGCTGCTTCCAGGAATACTTTGTATAAATGAATGGCTTTTTATATTCACAGTATTAGTGGTGTCCTGGTCCTATTACATGTCTATTGACCTCATAAATTTGTCATTAGTTTTTGAAGAATAAAATATGTAAATATGTATGGGTAACACGAGATTTTCTCTCTAAAGCAGGGCTTAACATTTTTTGGAAAAGTGTGACAGAGTATATCATGTGACTTCAGATTTACCTCAATGCCAAGAATTATGTTTAGATAGGAAAAAAGTAATTTGTTTTGATCTCAGGTAGAAAAATAGATTGCTTTGAGTTTTACATAGCTTTAAACTAAAAAAAAAAAACAACTAGAATTTATTCTGATTAAAAGTGATTTGGAAAATTATGCCTTTGGTTTAATTATTGATGATTGCACTATCATTCGATTAGTCTCGTGGATTAAATTATGTCCAGAATCACATTTATTTAGATCCTGGACAGTGTTATAAGAATCTGATTTGTACTTGTCATCTTTATTTAAAAACTAGTGTCTGCACACTTCAAAGCTTTTAAAAATGTAGATTGGTTTGATCAAAAACCACTGCTTGATCTTTACAATCAAATTTTATAACTAACAAAAATTAAATAAATAAGTAAATAAATATGCAATACCACTTACATCTACTCAAAAAAAAAAAAAGAAGAAGAAGAAGAAAGAAGAAACAGGAGCTTAAATCTAACAGAACATATATAGTACTTATACACTGAAAATAAGATGTTGATGAAGGAAATAAAATCTAAATGATGAGACATGTCATGCCTCAAAATAGATCTAAACAAGTGATGACATACCATTGATTAAAGGATTCAACATAGTAAAGATGTCAGTTCTCTGCAAATTGATACACGACAGGTTTAATGCAATTCTTATTAACATCTGAGCAAGATAGAGTATGTGTGGTGTGTGCATATAGCATGTGTGTGTAGAAGAGTTTATACTAGAATTTCTATGGAAAGTCAAAAGAACTAGAATAGCCAATATTCTGAGAAAATGGAATAACATGGGATAAGTCTATACAATTTCAAGATTGATTATATAGTTTCAGTAGTCAAGACTGTGTAGTATTCACATTTGGATAGACAAACACATCTAATTGAGCAGAATAGATAATTTAGAAATAGCTCCACACAAGTATGGCCAACTCACTTTGACAGAGGTGAAAAGTCTTTTCAACAAATTATTCTCGAGCAACGAATATCCCTAGGCAAACATTAAACTCTGACCTAGGCCCCAAAATTTATACCAAAAAATTAGCTAAAAATGGATTCCAGATTTAAATGCAAAAATGTAAAAATATGACTTTCTTTAAGACAACAAAATTACAAACTTAAACAATCCAATCAGAAAATGGTGAAAAAATGAAGAGATATTTCATTAGGATGATTTATAGATGATAAATAAACACAAAAAATAGTTGCTTAACATCATTCTGCATTGGAGAATTGTAAATCAGGAGATATCACTACATGCCTGTTACAACAGCTAAAATAAAAAACAAATTATACCAAATGCTGGCAAAATTACAGAGACACTGGATTTCTTATACATTGCTGGTGGAAATTTGAAATAGTACAACCACTCTGGAAAATGTTTGGTGGCTTCTTAAAAAAAAAATCAATGTATACTTCATATATGATCTAACAATTGTACTCCTGGGCAATTAATCCCAGAGAAATGAAATCTTATGCCCACACAAAAACCTATACATGGATATTCATAGCAGGTTTATTTGGAAGCCAAAGCTAGAAACAATCAATAAGTGAATGGTTAAACAACTATGGTACAACCATACCGTGGAATTCTAACTAGAAATAAAATGGACTGAACTTTTTTTAATATTTTTTATTTATTTGTTAGAGAGAGAGGGAGCGAGCGAGAGAGAGCATGAGCAGAGAGGAGGAGCAGAGGGAGAGGGAGAAGCAGGCTCCCCGCTGAGCAGGGAGCCTGATGCGGGGCTTGATCCCAGGACCCTGAGATCATGGCATGAGCCAAAGGCAGACACTTAACCAACAGAGCCACCCAGGCGCCCCAAAATGGATTGAACTTTTGATGCACCCACCAACTTAGCATCTGAAGGACATTGTGATGAATGAGAAAATACAGTCTCTTTTTTTTTTTCAAAGTGGTCACATACTGCATAATTCAATTTATATAACAGTATCAAAACAACAAAATTATAGAGATGGGAAACAGATCAGTGGTTGCCAGAAGTTATGAGATGGTTTGTGGAGAGGTGTGCATATGACAATAAAGAGATAGCTTGAGAGAGACATTTCTGGTGATAAAATAGTTCTGCATCATTACATACTGGTGGGGGTTACATGAATATACACGTGTAATAAAACAATAGAATTAAGTGTATACAATATACCAAATTCCTGGACTTGAAATTGTACTGTAATTATGCAAGATGTGACCCTTGGGGGAGATTGGGTCGGGGTACATGAGACCTCTCTGTTTTTTAACTGTCTATGAATTTGTCATAATTCATACAATTTTATAAATGTATGTGTGTGTGTGTATACACACACTTAAATATATTAGATCTAGTGGGCCCACGTAAAGTACATTGGCTTATCAACAAAGATGTAAGAGTGTGTACTTAAATATTTGTTTATTGTCCAATCAGTACATGTAAAGATTCTTCATGGTGTCTATACTCCTTCTTAAGGTACGATACTATATGGTGTCTACTTTCCTTACACATTCATATTGCAGGATCCTAGTCCTTTCCTTCTGAGATTTCTCCTTTTCACTTTTTGTGTGTACAAGAGTCTGTATGGGAACTTAATATATAGTCTGTGCCTCTAAAATAATCTCTTCTCAATGTTAACTTCACCTGGTTCCATTCTTGAGATGTGCTGCTTCTCTATATAGCATAATAGTTTTTTTTTTTTTCTTTTTGTTCACTGCTATATCCCCTGGGTCTAGAACATATTAAGAATTCAAAATAAAATTTTCATTGACTGGATGAATAAATATGCATCAACTAATAAAGAGATTAGCTAGACATTTTTGGTAGCTACCAATGAAGTGTAAGATGCTCTATATTGGATCTCTGTGGAGGATATCCATGTGTTAAGGAAAAAACAAGGTGAATGATTTCACTACCATCTTGTTTTTTTAATTAAGTAATTAATTGAATGATTAATTGAGTCATTGTGCATTTGCTTTATCCCTATAGCAAACATTCAGAGGACAACTCACACTGATTAATCAAACAACAACATAATTAGAGCATTATAATTCATTACAAAACTATGGTGACATAAATCTCCAACCCTGGAGTTTAGGAGGAAAAAGTGAGAATGACACAAAAGGAGTATATATATATATATATTTTTTTTTTAAGGTAGGTTCACAGTGTGAACCCAGTGTGAAGTCCAACATGGAACTTGAACTTATCACCCAGAGATCAAGACCTGAGCTGAGATGGAGGCAGCAGCTTAATTGACTGGGCCACTCAGCACCCCACAGAAGTATATATTTTTAAAATAAGAATGTGGAGAAATTGGGAAGAAGAAGAAGAAAAAAAAAAGAAAAAGAAACAAAATACAACAGATAGAGTGGTGGACACATGGTATAATGCTTACCCTCATGGTAGTCATCTATAATAACTCTTGCATAGCATAAATGCCTTCATGGGATAACATAAGAGATCCATCCCGCAGTACCTGATCCAGTGCAACAAAAGTGAAATGCAGGCAGTTAGTTCAATGATTTTTGGGGAGAATGTGATTGCTCAGCACTGTGCCACATTATGATCTGCCAAGAAGAAAGTGGGAGAAAAGATGAATAAGAGATGAAGTTAATTAAAAATACATGTCATGTTCAGGCAAATTGATTTAAATCATCCAGGTTATAGAAAAACAATTTCACACATGCAAAAATTTGCAGAATATTATATTTATTAGCCCATTCCGAGATATCTAACAGAAGAGGCCTTTCCCATCAGAAGATGGCCAAGGGAAACTTTAGTTTTATAATATAAAGGATTCAGTATAAAATTAAACATGAGTCTATAAAATTGGATTTTCTAAATAACCAATACATATCAGAAAACAAAATAGTAATTTTAAAAAAGTAATATTTGAAGGATCAACTGGAAATTAATAAAAATCATTACATTCAGGGGATGGATAGAAACAGGGTAAAAGAGAACTAGACGTAAGATTTATCTGATATTACTTTTTATAGCTTTGAGTTTTAAATCATGTTAGTTATTTATAATTTCAAAAATATAATTAAATCATGAAGTTGAAAATAATGAATCCCTAGTTAGAATGTACTTATATTACAAATGGTGACCTGTATCTGTAAGACTGACAATAGAACTATATAAAATAAAAGCAATTCAACAAATTGTCTCCCTGATATTTTAAACATGCAAATTAAAAATAATTTTAGATACAGGAAAGTTGCAAAGGCAGTACTATTTGCCCCCCACTATCCCTAATGTTACTAATGATGAAATATATATAAAAACCGTGAAATTAACAGTAGCACAATACTATTCACAAGTTTATTCCCATTTCATAGGTTTTTCTGCTAATGTCCTTTTTCTGTCAAAATCCAATGCATGATACCATTGCAGTTAGTCTTCACGATTCCATATTCAACACTAATGTATGGCAGTTTCTCGGTCTTTCCCTATGTTCCAGAACCTTGTCAGGTTTGAAAGGTACCAGTCAGCTATTTCTTACAATATGCCTCAATTTGGATTTGTCTGCGGTTTTATCATGACTGGGAATATGGATTTGGAGAAGAACACCACAAATGTGAAATACATTGTATCAAACCGGGGGTATATATATCAGTATAAGTTACTGCTGGTGATATTAACATTGATCCACTTGGTTAAGGTAGCGTGTGCCAAGTGTGCTGAAAAATTGCTTTTTTTCTCTTGCCAGAAGGTACGTGTCAGACATGAGATACTAAGTTCATTCCTGGCTCAAGGGGGAGAGAAGTAAACTCCACCTCCTGGAGGGTGGGTTGCCAATTTGTGGACATATGCTAAAAACAACACTTTAATTAATAAATAATTCAAGGGGATATTTTGATTCTATTTGAACAGCTTTTTTCTTCATAAGGTTTTCAACAATGATTACAGCATTCATCAGTGCATTTGCCTCCAGCAGTTCTCACAGTGATGTCCTCATGGCAATTATCGGCATCTCTCATTTCTTCTATTCGTATAAATTGAACTAGTTCTGTAAGCAACATGTGTTCTTTCTCTCTATCCATTTATTTATTTGTGCTACCATTTATTTATATCAGTACAAACTCACTGCTACTTATTTTATGCTACTTATTTAGTATTTTATTATTATTGATTTTGATTCTATCATTATTTATATTGTTATTCAAATCATTTCATTTTGGCCATTCCTAGCATGGCTCCTGTGTCCCTTTCACATGCCCATGTATATATATATATATATATATATATATATATATATATATATATATATACATATTTTTTTTTTAATTCCTTACTTTCTGGAACTACAAGATGCATCAGACTCCTATTTTTCCTTGCTCTATCACTACAATCAACCATTTCTCCAATGAATCCAGTTCCTGTTATTGCTGAATGGTACTTAGAAATCAGACCTGTGCACTAGGTTTGGCTCACTGTTACTGTGGTATCCCTGTTTTTAGTTTATCTGAGCAGAGAGAGCTAGGAAATACATGCATGTATCATAACCCATGTAGACGCTCATCTATATTTATTTCCCTATCTGTATGTATAAAATAAACTGGAGTGCATACTGATGTCTAACTCCAATCCAGTACTACAGTATTTCTTTTTTTTTTAAGATTTTATTTATTTTTTTTGACAGAGAGAGACACAGTGAGAGCAGGAACACAAGCAGGGGGAGTGGGAGAGGGAGGAGCAGGCTTCCCTCAGAGCAGGGAGCCCGATGTGGGACTCGATCCCAGAACCCCGGGATCATGACCCGAGCCGAAGGCAGACGCTTAACGACTGAGCCACCCAGGCGCCCTACAGTATTTCTTATAGCCTCTTCCCCATGCTGATTTGTAACTTCTTTCTACGGAGTAAGAAACCTGCCTCCTTTTTTGCAGTAATCTATTTACTTGAGTGTTCAATTCCAGCATACATGTAATGCATTTCCAAAATTGCTAATCCATATCCCTGGGAGAAACAAAGTTATTAATTAAGCAGAGAGTTTATGTACAGTTATTTTTATTGTGAGTCTTACAGAATACAGTCAACACACACCTTTCCAAAGTCATTAGGCCATCTCCTTTTGACCTATCTTCTTTGGTGCAGATAGGCTGTACATTGGCAAAAGAGTGCATTCTTTTGTCACAGTTCACATTTCATTCTAGGCTTCCACAACATGCTCATGTTTTAAAAGTTTCTGCATACATTTTTCTGCACCCTTCCATATATAGTTCTATGCATTTAAAAAATGCAGTCATGTATCCTCCTCCGTGGAATCATAAAAATGGTTCAATCACACTAAAATCTCCTTATGTGGCCTCCCTCCTTGTCAGCCTCTTCCCAGTGCCCCAACCCTAGGTGACAACTGATCTTTCCTTCGTTGCTTATGGTTTTACCTTTTCAGAATATGAGATAAAAGGAGTGGCACAGTAAACAGCTTTTGGGTCTTGCTCTTGCACCTATCAAAATGCATTTATAATCCATCCATGTGGATAAATAAAAATCAATAATGTGTTCCTTCATATTACTAGGTGGTGTTGCGTTGTATTGATGTACCAGTTTGTTTATACACTCAACTGTCAAAAGACATCTAGGTTGTTTCCCGTTTTTGATCATGAATACTATAAATATTTTCATATAGGTTTTGGTGACCATATGGTTTTTGGTTCACTTGGATAAAAATCTGGTGACGCTATTACTGAGTCCTATGGTAAGTGTATATATGATCATTTTTTAAGTTGACAGTGACATTTTTCATTGGAATTAGAAATGAATGAGAGTTTTCACTGCTCTGCATCCTCACCAGCATTTGCTATTGTCAGTGTTTTGTTGTTTGCTTTATTTGCTTTTATTTTTGCCATTTTAATAGATGTCTATGGCAACTTATTGTGGTTTAAATTTGCATTTCTCTAAAGACAGATGATGCTGAGAATCATTTAACATACTTATTTTCCACACAAATGTTATTGTTGGTGAATTGTTTGTTCTGATATTCTATTTCTTATTGGGTTGTTTACTTTCCTATTGGAATTTAAGAGATTAAAAACTATTCCCTATAATGTATTTTAGAAGATATGTGATTTGCAAATATTTTCTCCCATTCTGCAGCTTTTCTTTTCAGTTGTAGCAATTTCTTTTAAGGAGTAAAATCTCCTGGGTTTGGTAAATTTAACTTACAATTTTTTTTTCTGTTATGGATAATGCCTTTAGTGTAATAATTTATTGTCAAACTCAAAATCATCAGACTTTTTCTTATAATTCCTCAGAGAGTTTTAATAGCTGTGTGTCCTGCATTTATGTCTATGATCATTTATGAGTTAAGTTTTGCACAGGTGTGAGACATAAGCCAATGATATTTGTTTGTTTTATTTATATTAGCTCATTGCCTGTAGATGCTTGATTTTTCTATTCTAGTTATTGAAAATAGTATCTTTTCTTTGTTAAATTGTCTTTGCACCTTTGTCATGAATCTGTCCACTATATTTGCATGGGCAGGTTTCTGGGCTCATTATTTTGTTCCATTTGAACTCTGGGTCTACCCTTTCACCAAAACCATAGTCTTGACAATGGTAGCTTTATACTGAGAGCTGTGGAAGGATAGTGTAGATCCTAAATATTCATTTTTCTTTACAGAATTATTTGGTGATTATAGTTTATTTGCCTTGAAATGCACACACATACATACATACACACACACACAAATTGTAAGAATTTAAATAGGAATCTATTAATCCCCTAGATCAAATTGGAGATAATTGACCTAGTAATAATATTGTGTCACCCATTTCTTAGATATGGTACATTTCTCCATTTAAAAAGATCTTCTTTGTTATTTTCAAATATTGCATGAATTGTTAAAATTTTTTTTACATGTTTGGTAGAACTGATAGTGAAACATATGGGCTTGGCCTTATTTTAAACTACAAATTCAATTTTTGAAAATAATTGTAGGACAGTTCAGGTTACCTGTTTCTTCTTGAGTAAGTCCTCTTAACTCATGTATGTTAAGGACTTGGTTCATTTCATTGAACTTATTGGATTTATGGACATAAGAGTTGTTTTATTATTCACTTCTTATCCTTCGAATGTCTGGGGGGGTCAATAGTGATAGCACTTCTTTTCTTCCTGATAGTTGAAATTTGTGTCTTTATCTTTTTTCTTGGTCAATACTGATAGGAGTTCATACAGTGTATTGGTTCTTTCAAAGAATTTTTTTTTTTTTAGCATAGTTGACCCACGTTATATTAGTTTCAGGTATACAGCAGAGTGATTCAACAACTCTAATCATTATGCTGTGCTCAACATATGTGTAGCTACCCTCTGTTACTGCCTAAGGCTATTACAACACCATCGACTATATTCTCTGTGCTGTAACTTTCATTAAGAAGCTTGTTTCATTGATTTTATATACTGTTTTGTTTTTAATTTTATTTATTTATGGCCTTGTGTTTACTTTTTGCTTGCTCTGAGATTAATATGTTCTTCTTTCACTTGTTAAAGTAAACGCCATTAATTTTAAATTGTTTCTTAATATAATAATTTAGTGCCATTATGTTTTCTCTAAGCACTGCTTTACCTGAAACTTAAGAAGCTTGATATGTTGCATTTTCATTTCCATTCAGTTCAAACTAAATTTTATTTCCTTAGAGACATTCCCTCTGACCTAGGACTTATGTGGAAGTATGGTAACTTAATTTCCAACTATTTGGGCATTTTCCAGGAATATTTCTGTTAACAGATTTCTGTTTTAATATTGTTATGAACTGAAAATTAATTAATATGATTAAATTCATTTAAAATTTGCTAAGATTTGTTTTATGACCCACAATATGGACTATCTGGGTCAATGTTCCTTGTACAAATAAGGAGATTTTATATTCTTCCATTATTTGTAGAGTATTCTATACTTGTCAACTTTGCTAACAGTTTTGTTTAGGTCTCTATAAACTACTGTATATCTCCCTACTTGTTCTGTCAATCACAGAGAGAAGAGTATAGAAATCTCCAACTATTGCTGCGCATATATCTACATCACCTTTCAACTCTGTATGTCTCATATACAAAGCTTTGTTGTTCGGTATAAAGAATAACCTAGTATTGTCATATATTCTTGGAGAATTGACCTCTTTTTTTTCTATTTATTTTTAAATTTATTTATTTGACAGAGAGAGAGAGAGCACAAGCAGAGAGAGCAGCAGAGGGAGAGGGAGATTTGGGGCCCAATCCCAGGACCCTGGCATCATAACCTGAGCTGAAGGCAGACACTTAACAGACTGAGCCACCCAGGCGCCATGAGAATTGACCTCTTCTTATCAATATATCATTTCATTCCATTGTGTGAGTCCAAGTTTCTGATCTATATCATATTTCTTCTCATTGTAGGACTTCCTTTGGCATTCTTTGTAGTCTGTTAGCAGTGGATATTTTTTTTTCTTTTTATCTTAGAAAATCTTTATTTTTCCTTCATTTTTGAAGGCTATTTTCTTTGGAAATATAATTCCTGAGTGACAGTATTTTTCGGCACTTATTTTGTTTTTCTTCTTGCTTGCATGAATTGTGACTATGAATCACTTTGAATTCTTATTCCTTTCTGCTGTAGCTCATGGGCCCACTCCCATTATCTTTCAAGAATCTCTTTGTTTTATAATAGTTTGAATACAATATGCCTATGGAAAAAAAATGTTTATTTTGCTTGGTGTTCTATTAACTTTCTGAATTTGTGATTTAAAATCTGTCATTAATTTTTGGGAAAAAAATGGCCATAATTCTTTTAAATAGTTCTTCTGCTCTATTTTCTTTTCTACTTTTGGGATTCCAACACATGCATTTGAGAATGGTTTATATTGTCCAATAGCTCTTGTATGTTGTTTTTCACCAATGTTACCTTTATTTTTCAAGTTAGGTTATTTCTAAAGACCTACCTATCATAAGTTCATCATCTGTTCATAAGTTCAACAATTCTATTCTTGACCATCTTTAGTGTACTAAAAACCCTGTCACAGGACCATCACATTACAGTTTTTTTTTTTTTTTAATATCCTTTCTTATACTGTCTATTCTTATAAATTTAATTTGGTTCTGATGATTGTGTTATTTCTTTATACTCGGCTTTTCCTTGTTTCTTTTTTTTTTTCCCCAATGTTTCTTTATTTTTTTTCCTTATTGAAAATTGAGTATGTTGCATATAGAACATTAGATACCATTATGATTGAGGATGAGCAAGGCTTTCTTTCTCCCAGGGCTCTCTATGGGAATTTATGTTTACATAATCAGTAGTCGAGCTGAGTACAAAGTTTGAGGCTGTTAATATTACCCTAAGTGCACCACAACCTTCAGACTCTGCTCATGCTTACTCTGTGTTACCTGCGCTTATGATACTTTGTGTTTAGTTTCTGGACTGTTGGTCTAAAACTTTTTATCGAAGTTGTTCTTTTTCCTTTTTGCTGTTGAGCACCTCAGCTTTGCTTTGGAAAATCAAGATGAAAAGCCATTTGAAAAATTATGGAATACCATTTTCTCTTTTGTATTTCTTTTCAAATAAAATCTACCTTTTTTCTACTCTCCCTGTGGCATTCACTGTACATTTTTCTTGTCATTCCCTTTCTTCCTTGTCCATATAGTGATGTGGCGCAGGGACACGTTCTTGGGGATTTTGATCAAGTCTTAGAATGAAGCAGGCACTTCATTGTGTTCCACCCCTCCTTCTGTTGGAATGCTGGTTTTAGCATATTTTCCTGCATCGCCTGTGGCTAGAGATTTTTTTCAAATCTTTTATTTCCCCATTCCCCATCCCTTAACTGAATGGGTTTCTACCAGATTCCAAAGCTACTGTTTTTATTTCTTTTCTCTGCAGAGTAAGGCTTCTGCTTCATAGATAAAAAAGAGAAGATCATTTGGGGCTGTAATCTTCTCCCAGCTAGTATCATGAGAGAAACTTTCTCAACATCTTGACCAATCTTCCCTGTGAGGTAAAGGCTAAAGACAGTCAGATTCCGCTGTGTTCAAGGTCTCTAGACAGCCAATAATTGGCCTTTGGCAATTCATTAAAAATTGCTGCTTAATCTTCTTATTAGCTTATGTAATTCTGGCAGCATCTGCCCCGGCAAACAAATCCTTGGGCCTTACATCTCCCTGCAGGTTACTGATTCTCCCCAGAATTCATGTTAGTTGTTTACCCTTCAACCTTAGTTTTCTGATGGATTCCAGAAAGGGAACTGATTTGCATTTTGTCCAACTTTTATCTTATTCTAAGGTGAAAGCAATGCTTTTGCTTGTTCTGTCTACATTTATGAGGTGAAAACATCCTCTCAACTAAAATTTTAAAGTAGCAGAATGACTGCATGTCCTTAGAGGGATATACTCTAAGAGCAAACATAATTACAAACAAACCTTAAACTTTAATTAGTTGGTTTATTTTTAGAAGATTGGTATTATAATTATGAAATTATTTTATGAGTATTATAATGTGAAATAAATAAGTAAATATATTAATATTAGTAGAAACCTAGATTTTATCTGTAAGAGAAAAGCATTACAAATATTTTTAAAAAGTAAAGAAAGAAAGAAACTTTCAATGGTAAATCTGAATTGGAAATGTCAACATGAACTCAAATATTTATAAGTATAAAAATAAATACATATTTTTTCTAATTCTAAGCAGTGAAACATCCTAGAACAATCATCTAAGAAAGATATTTGTTCTAAATACCTTTCCCTTTATAAGTCACTGAACCATTACAAAAGTAGCTTATTTTGAGTCTGGGTTAAGAAAAATACAATATCAGCTTAAAGTACCTGGTTTTACCAGAAAGCAAGGAGGTTCTCAAAGACTGATGAGGCTATGCCTAAAAGGAAAATATGCTGTCATAAGAAAACCATCATTTTGTGACCACTAAACTAATACTTTGGCAAGAGTCATCATATATGCAAAATCATTTGGTGAAAATAAGGAATAAAACAATTGTCTCAAAATGTCACCTCACTCTGTACAATGGGACAAGCCATTTCCGTAGTGCTATAAGTAGCAGGCTGAAAGGAGAAGCCATGCTGCTGCGTGGAGAGAACGAGCCCACTCAGCCTTAGCATGGGCAGAGCCATGTTCCCCAATGATGAGTGATAGGGGATAAAGAAGAAACTTATGGGTATGAGCAGGGAAGGTTGAAAGTGCTGGCAATTCTTATGGGAAACAAACCTAAAACTATTTACATTAATTATTTTATTATATTGTAATCTTTCCTTTAGGTTTCTGTCTGGATTGAATGTTCTTATTAAACAAATATAATCCTACAGTGGGAGGTTAAGATTATGAAATGAAAAAGAGATCTGTTCAAGATGATGTTAACTATAGACTGTTTTGTTTTACGTTTCAATAATGATAAACTTAAATACTGTGTACCCTTCATCATAATAAAATCCCAGTCTTCAAGCATGAATCTAAAACATAAAAAAAAATAAAGTCACCTCACAAATTGCTTACAAATTGTATGATAAAGGGACAATATACTTTTAAAACAGAGATGTTTGGTGTTTACCAGCTTAACCAACTTACCAAATTTAGCATCACAGTTTTGGGACATTTTCAAATTATATGTCCCCTGAGGCAAAGCGAAAAGAGTATCACCTGTATAGTTTTCTTGCCAAAAAAATGTTTAATATGGGATGATTATGAGTGAATACTCTAGCAAATTCAGAATATGATCAATTACACAAAATAATGGTTTTAGATACCTTAAAAGAGTCAATATTAAGAAAAGGATTATGGGGAGTGTTCTAGATTTAAAGGTATTAAAGAGACAATAATCAAATACAATATATAAACCTAACCGGACCCTGAATTTCAAAATGAAAAAGACAATAAAAACTTCTTTCAGAGTAATTGAGTGGATTTGAACATGAACTTTATATTTGGTGATAAGAGAATTTAATTGCAGTGTTAGAGGTACAATACTCTTGTGGTTACGTAGGAAATTATTCTTAAAAGGTACCTGAGGAAGTATGAAATGTGAAATGTAGTATCTGTGACTTACAAAAAGCACTACACACACACACACACATGCATGCACACACGGGCAACCAAATTATATATGTATAGAAGGGGAAGAAAATTAAATGTGGTAAAACTTTACAATTGGTGAATCTACGTTACTGATAAATGGGTATTTGTTGTCTTATTCTTTAGAATTTCTATATTAATAAAAATTTCTAAAAGTGTTTAGGAGATAAAAATCTTAAAAATGTACATCAATGTAAATAAAATGCAAGATAATTGTGATTAAATGGTAAATAGGTAGTAAAGAACATACCAGTTTTTCCACACACAAAAAAAAGGGATCATGGAAATTCCAAAGTAGGTGAAAATTGGCATAATTATTTATATATGTCTAATGTGTTTGGGTGTATCTATTTTTGTATTATTGTAATCAAAGCAATGCATGCACATGTTTATAAAACATGTAGGATGTCGTCTGATAAGTAGACACATCCCCATCCCCATCTTTCCTCAGCTTAGTCTCACTCACCAGAGGCAATTTCTCTTACCTATTTCTGTTTTAATTTTTTTGTTTCTCCTAATCCTACAGTGATCCCTTGGCATGTGAATTCTTGTTTCTGTTTAATGTCCTACATGGTTAAATCAGAGTCTATTAAGTACATTACAACCACTACATTATCAGCACGATTTTGAAAATATGATTATGTTTGTTTGCAGAGGTATGTAACCAGAGGATTCAATGTTAGAAGATGCAGGGAAGTTAACATGCAGGAAAAACAGTACAAAAGCTATTTGACCAGTATAAAATTAGCCCAGGGGTGCCTGGGTGGCTCAGTCGTTAAGCGTCTGCCTTCGGCTCAGGTAATGATCCCAGGGTCCTGGGATCGGGCCCCGCATCAGGCTCCCTGCTCCGCGGAAGGCCTGCTTCTCCCTCTCCCACTCCCCCTGCTTGTGTTCCCTCTCTCGCTGTGTCTCTCTCTGTCAAATAAATAAAATCTTTAAAAATAAATAAATAAATAAATAAGATAAAATAAAATTAGCCCATAAGCTGCAGTGAGTGTGTACTAGTGACTTCTCAGAGCAGGCACTCAACAAAAAAATATTTACTAGTTAATTGTTAAAGAGGTGCAGCACAAATTTAAGGTGTTCATATAATTACTCATCATATTCATATTAAAATGTTTTTATTAATGATTGCTTCAATCTTTAAGCAGTTTTCCTTCCCTCTTCCTGTCCCATTTAAACTCCATCAAACAAATGTTCAAAGACCCTCTTCTCAATAGCTCAAGCTGATCTTGGTTTCTGAGCTGAGTTTCAACAAATAAATTTTATCAGGAATTATCCCTTCTCTATGCATTCATTAAGAATTTAATCTCTGGGGGTGCCTGAGTGGCTCAGTCGGTTAAGCATCTGCCTTCGGCTCAGGTCATGATCCCAGAGTCCTGGGATCGAGCCCCGCATCGGGCTCCCTGCTCAACAGGGAGTCTGCTTCTCCCTGTTCGTGCTCTCTCTCTCTCACTCTTTCTCCCTCTCTCTTTCAAATAAATAAATAAAATTAAAAAAAAAATTTAATCTCTGCCTTCCTAATTGCCAGGTATTGTGCTAGGGCTCATGTTCTTAATACGCAGTTGCTGAGATGACCTGGTAAATTGTCAGAAATGTCAGTTCCACAGCCTCATGCCAGACCTACTGAATCAGAAACTTTGGAGGTGGGGCTCAGCAACCTATGTTTAATAATAGTAAAGGGTAGGAAAACAAATGCAAAATAAAATAAAATTTCCAGAATCATGAGAAAGGTAATGGAATATATACATACTGTTATCACATACATTACTATGTATTATAAAATTCATGCCTATGGATTTTAAGTTATGATAGCTTACCTAAGAATTAAAATTAAAAAAAAATGTTTAAGAAAAATGAAAACAAATAATTAATTCTAACAAAGATTTCTTCTTGGAAAAGGTGATACTTAAGAGCCAAATTATGACCTGGAATTGGACATACCAGGGATTTAATGATCTATGCAATTTTTGAATATACTCACATTTAGTCAAACATGGACGCCAGGGTTCAAGACTGGCTTTCTTACAAGGTAACACAATTAAGTTATGAAAACCTTTATGGTCAACTTTGTTTACTGTTGAATCAAAGCCTTAGTCAGTGAGTGATGGTGAGGCTCTCATTTCTCTTGTGCCCACATTCTTTTTGTGAGTTTCCACCTGGGTCCTACCACATATGGGTAATGATGACTGAGGTTGACTGCCCAAGATTCTCTCAATATGCTGGCACCATTCAACAATTTGAATTACACTAAATGTCTTACTTTGATCCAGGATTGAAAGGGATGATTCTGCACACCCTGCCCAACCTTCCCACAACATACCTGAGATCTGATTCCTACTAAATGTTAAATTAATAATGGAATCCAGAACTGTAACTTTCCAAAGTATATGCTCCTCCTCTACTTTTTCTTGTAACTTCCAATGACATTTCAGTCAATACCTTTTAATACCTCTTCCTTTCTCTATTGCTTTGTCCTCTACAAATAATATATGATCTACTTTAAATGTTCATTACAGTATGCATAATACACTGTATATATGAATGCATGTATCCACACATGTATTAGTCAGGGCCCTCCAGAGAAACAGAAACAATTATATATATAATATAAATGATAATATTATAATATAAATCATAAATATAATATAAATTACATATATAGTTATATAATCATATTATATTTATTGTTATTAATTTTATTATAAAATATATAATTATATTATAAATTATATAATACAATAAATTAATATTATGTTGTATTTATAGTTTACATATATATTTATATGAGGAATTGACTCACGTGAATATGGAAGCTGAGAAGTACCAAGATTTGCAGTTACCAAGTTGCAGAACCAGGACAGCTGATGGTGTATGTTCCTATCTGAAAGTTGACAGGCTGGGGATCCAACAAGAGAAGAGCCAATGCTTTAGTTCAAATCCAACGGCAGGAAAGGACTGATTTTGCAGTTCCAAGAAGTCAGGCAGAAGGAGTTCTTTGCTTACTCATCTTTTTTGTTCTATTCAGATCTCTACTTGATCAGATAATGCTCACTCACATTAGGGAGGGCAACCTCCTTAACTCAGTCTACTAACATAAATGATAATCTCATCCAGAAACACCCTCACAGTCACATCCACATGTTTGACCAAATGTCTTGGCACACTGTGGCCCAATCAATCCGACATATAAAATTAGCCATCACAACACATGATCAAATACAATTCATCATGGTATTTGAAAATTTCCCAAGAATATCATTAACTTTCTTGAAAGAAAATCTTTATAGGCAGTTATTACCACTCAAACTATAAATCTGCCTCAACTGTAGAGAAGAAAATCTTCCACCTCTTCTTTGTGTTCCAAGCTGGCTTAAGATGCTTTATTTTACATTATTGTAACTTGAAAAAAATATATTCTGGAAGTGGGTGAATGGTAAATCAGAAACCATCTTAAAGATAAACTCATTAAAAGAGTAGGCTTATATTGTCTCATGTGTCCCCCATCCATTCCAAATAACAAGTTTTACAACCGTAATGAGTTTGTGCATTTTCCTTTATGTTATATTTTTTTTTCAAGAAGAAAAATATTCTATCTTCAGATGTTTTTTTTGAATGTCAGTTTTTTTTCCTACTTTATTTTAATGATCTACTTGATACAAAAAAAGTATATTTTTATATTAAAATGAAAACAAATGAAGTCCCTTTTTAAATCAACATGAAGGACAACTCCAAGAACAGTTTACAACCACTCTGGGAATACTTTGCTACATATGGATCTACCACATGGGATTTCTTTTTTGGTTTTAGGGGTTTGTTTTTGTTTTTGTTTTTGTTCTCCTAAAACTGTCAACTTCATTACTAAGACAGAGAGACTGCAGTTTTTCTCTGAACCCAAAGCTCATATTGTTTTTCTTTTTTTGCAACACTCTCACTGGCTTCAAAGAGGAGATGCAAGGAAGAAAGGCTTTCTTTTGTTCTCGGGAACTGGGGTAGAGGTGCTTTTTCAGCGTTTAGCAATACAAAGAAAGAGAAAAAAAAATAATCATGGCTAACTTTAAGTAGCAACTGATTGCAGGGGAAATTGCTGCATCAAATCGGAAAAAGCTAGATGCTTTCAGGATTGCCTCATACTACTCCCCTTTCTGGAGTACAGGTGAGGGAAAGCAAAATATTGCTGTCATTTGATTCTCTGTCATTATTTGATAGAGACATTCGTCCAAGACAAGTGGGACTTTTTTAGGTAAAAATAAGTACAAATGTGAATCATCTACTCTGTTCTTGTGGAAAGCCTCCTTTTGTATCTGGTCTGAATTAATGCAACAATCACTTTTTTCTGAGTACTGTTAAAATACTATCAGCGTCACAAATTTACTTATGTCCTTTATTTTCTGAGAAGATCTAAGTAATGAAACCAAGGGTGAGAGAGGAGAGTATAAAGGGAGCATAAAGAGGAAGACTTTCTCTCCTCTTGCACATGGGAAATGTTCAATAAATTTTAGCTGTTATCAGTACTATTATTAATATTTGTTAGCATTTGCCATCTCATACCTATCTGGGTATTTTGTCAAAAAATTCACAATTTACCACAAGAGAAGAAAACAGCATAATTTCTTCAAAAACACAATACCGTGCTGTGTTCAGACTGTTTGACTTCTTATTTCAATGATTGCTGCTGTTGTAACAATCGCAGGCAGCAGGAACAGAACGTATGCCTCATCTCCAGCCTCCACTCCACATTCCCCAAGGTCTCTGTCATTGGACATCCAGGAGAGGCCAAACTAGCACTTACCTTGTTTTCAATAGTGCAGCCCTTGGTTGTGTTAGAATTACAAGCCAGGAATACAGTCCTAGCATTACCTGCCAGACACTAGATCATCACACAACATACAAGAGTGGACTGTCATTCTTCGCTTGTAAGGATGAGCAAGTGGAACGAGTAAAAAGCTATAGTTCTTAAGTTAAAGTCTATTTAAGGGGAGAAGGGAAGGGGAAATGGAGGTATGGGTGATCAACCACCAGACAAGGGATGCTGGTAGCCTCTCAAAGCTGGAAAAGGCAAGAAGTAGATTCTCACCTGGTACCTCCCGAAGTAACGAGCTCTACTGTAACCAGTGAGACCTATTATAAACTTCTGACCTCAAGAACTGTAAGATAATGAATTTGTGTTGTTTTAAGACACTAAGGTCATGGTAACTTCTTACAGTAACACTAGGAAATTAATACAATGCCTAACTATGTCTAGGTATGACATAGAGTTAAAAATAAACAAAAAAAATCAGATATCAAAAATAAAATTTTTAAAAAATATAGCTTTGGGGGGGAAATGGCGCCAACTTGAATAAAAGAAGGTAAAGAACAATAAAGTAGAAACAATAAAGAATGAAAAAGTAGATTTAAATAAAGCCAAAATTATGAATATAAAGTATACAGTTTTTGACAAAAACTCACTTTGGATGAACTGAAAAGAGAGACTAGTATCTGCTGAGAGCTGCATTAGAGTTCTGTAAGATACCGAAAATATCTAACATTGTATGTGTGCATGTGTGTGTCTAGATCCAGGAAAACTAGTGTGCAATTAACAAGAATTCCAAAGGAACAATGAAATTGATAGAGAAGAGAAATATATAAATGAAGAGTCAACAATTGCTCTGAACTAAAGACATGGCTCTGTTGTTATAAGAAAATCATTGAGTTCAGAGTAGGATTGATGACAAAAGACATATACTTAGACATTGCCACAAAGTATTTTTTTAAAGACTTTATTTATTTATTTGACACAGAGAGAGAGTGTGTGAGAGAGCACAGCAGGCAGAGGGAGAAGCAGACTCCCCGCTGAGCAAGGAGCCCCACATGGGACTCAATCCCAGGACCCCGGGACCATGACCTGAGCCAAAGGCAGATGCTTAACAGACTGAACCACCCGGGCACCAGCCACATGATAATTTTGAGCTTCAAAGACGAAGAGAAATTTTTACTATTTTCCAGACTGAAAGAACTAATTCTTTATAGAGAAAAAGAATAAAGAGCCCAGAAATACTTCCTTAGTTTCATGGTCAATAGGTTTTTAACACTGTTTCCAAGGTAATGAAATGAAAGAAAAGATTGTTATTTTTAACAAACTGTGATGGAACATGGGATATCCATATACAAAATAAAGAATAAGTAAATGAGGGACATCTGGGTGGCTCAGTTTGTTAAGCCTCTGCCTTCAGCTCAGGTCATGATCCTGTGGTCCTGGGATTGAATCCCACATAGTGATCTTTGCTCAGTGGGGAGCCTGCTTCTCCATCTGCCTGCCACTCCCCCTGCTTCTGCTCTCTCTGACAAGTAAATAAATAAAATCTCAAAAAAAGAGAGAATAAGTAAATGAATGAATGAATGAATAAAGTTCTATTATCACTTAATATATTCAAATAATAACTAAAAATATATTGTGGAGCCACATGTAAGAACTACAATCCTGAAACTACATAAAGAAAACACAGAATAAATTATTTTTGACCTTGGGTTGGTTAAAGATTTCTTAGTTCAAAGCATAACCCATGAAAGAAGAAAAAAAGAATAAAATTTGATAAAGTGGACTTCATCAAAATTAAAATAGTTTTCTATTCAAAAGTACCATTAAAATGTAAAAACAAGTCACAGACTGGAGAGAAATATTTGCAACACATATTGTAGTAGATAAGGAGCTTTTTGTTGTTGCTGTTACAGCGAATATACAGAGATCTTAAAATTCAATATTAAGCAAAATAATAACCCATCAAAAAATGGACGAGGTTTGAATGTATAGGTCACCAAGGAAGACATATAAGAAGATCCTTAATATCATTAATTAACAGAAAAGACAGATAAAAATCAAAATAAGAGACCACTACACTCCCACTGGAATGACTAACCAAAAAAGACAGTAATACCAAATGTTGACATGCATTATTACTTTGCAGTAGGGGAAGATTTCTTTTTTTTTTTTTTAAAGGTTTTATTTATTTATTTTGACAGAGAGAGAGACAGCAAGAGAGGGAACACAAGCAGGGGGGAATGGAAGAGGGTGAAGCAGGCTTCCCGCCGAGCAGAGAGCCCGATGCGGGGCTCGATCCCAGGACCCTGGGATCATGACCTGAGCCGAAGGCAGACGCTTAACGACTGAGCCACCCAGGTGCCCCAGGGGAAGATTTCTTAAAGAGAGGGCACAAAACACAAACCCAACCATACAAGAAAAATATGGTAAACTGGACTTCACCAAAATTAAAAACTTTAGCTCATTAGAAAATACTAGTAAGAAAATAAACAGGCAAACCTCAGCCTGGGAAAAATTTTATAGACAACTCCTATAATTGAAAAATAAAAAGACAACACAATAAAAATGAGAAAAATTTTGAAAATATATTTTACTGAAAAAGAGCAAACTTTCTAAAATAAGAAACATTAGCTCACATTCCATTGTTAATGTAAATTAAAACAACACTCACTAAAATGCCTAAAATCAAAAAGACTGACAATGCAAATTTTTTGAGGAATGTGGAGCAACTAGAGTGCACAGACATTGCTGTGGTTGCAAACTATTGTGAAACTATTTTGGAGAATTTAAGAAACAAAACAAATGAACATGCTGGGGGTGGGGTGGAGAGAAGCAAACCAAGAAACAGACTCTTAACTATAGAGAATAAACTGGGGATTGATGGAGGGGAAGTTGGTGGGAGGATGGGTGAAAAGCATGATGGGTATTAAGGAAGGCACTTGTTGTGATGAGCACTGGGTGTTGTATGTAAGTGATGAATCACTAAATTTAACACCTGAAACTAATATTATACTGTATGTTAATGAATAAGAATTTCAATAAAAACTTGAAAAAGAAAAAAAAGGAAAAGAAAAAAAAGAAGCTAATGGAAATAGCTGTACTCTTAACTCATTAAAAGTACACTGTGTATAAAAAGATATATAATATAATACACTATGCTCATATTGGTTAATTTAAGGCATGCAGAATACATATTTTATTTAAAATTAGAAAAAAATAATTCAAGAACATTCACCGTAATGACAGATTAATAGAAAACTACCTTAGTTATCTCAATTCCAAAACTACTATGTAATATAAGTTAACATTCATTTGTGATAGATAAATAAATAAATAAATAAATAAGAGGAATAGAAAGACTTTTTTAATATTAAAAAGAGCATTTAAAAAATATTAGTAAAAGGGGCACCTGGGTGGCTCAGTTGGTTGAACATCTGACTCTTGATTTCTGTTCAGGTCATGATCTCGGGGTTGTGGGATCGAGTCCCATGCTGGGCTCCATGCTCAGGCAGGGAGTCTGCTGGGGATTCTCTCTCTCTTTCTCTCTCTCTCTCACTCTGCTCCTTCCCCTGCTCTCTCTCTCTAAAATAAATAAAACTTAAAAGTATTTATTAGCAAACAACAACAACAACAAAAATCTCCTTTGATACTCGGAATAAAAGAAGAATGACCATTACCACTGTGGTAAGCAGAATAGTGTGCCTCCAAAGATTTCCATGCCCTAATTATCTGAATTTTTTAATATTTTACTTTACATGGCAAAAGGGACCTTACAGAGTTGATTGAGTTTGAGAATCTTGATATAGGGAGATTATTCTGGAGTATATGGGTAAACCCAAAGTAATCAGTAATGAGTACTTAAAACTAAAAGAGAAAGGCAGAAGAGTGAGTCAGAGATACAACATGAGGACTGGACCTGCCTTTGCTGGCTTTAAAGATGGAGGAAAGGGGCCTTAGACAAGGAATGTAGAAGCCTCTAAAAGCCGAAGACAGCTCTCATTTTATAGCTTGTAAGAAAATGGAAATCAATTCTACAACCGCAAGAAACTGAATTCTGTCAATAGCCCAATGTGGTTGTCAATTCTCTCTAGAGATTCCAGAAAGGAACACAATCTTCCAAAACCATCATTTTAGCCCAAGTGAGGCTTGCATAGGACTTTTGACCTACAGAAGTGTGGGATAATAAATTTTGCTGTTTTAAGCCACCAAATTTGTGATAATTTGTTATAGGAGCAATAGAAAGCTAATGCAATCACTAATCCTATTCATCATAATCGAAAAGTTATATGGTCATATATAAAGAAACTCTGAATGAACTTAAAGATCAGTTACTAGTTTTATTGTGAGAAGGTAACATTTTGCAAGATGCAAAATCAATATTAGCAATTACTGAACTCTGACAGGTAAAGGGCCTGCAGGGTATCTCTTAATTTCCTCAAAGCCTAAAAGAGGAGAGGAGTTTACTGAGGATCAACCACTTTTATTAGATCTATCAGAGAATGGAAGAATGGATCACGTTCCAAAACCTAAAGAGAAAGACAACTGAGGTTGGTTTACCTGAAGCAGAAGCCACCTGGGCCATAATGAACCACTGGAGGCTGAGTGTAGACTAGCTTGAGAGTGAAAAATTCCAGGAGTCCGGTCTTAACAGAGTCCTCACACTTCCAGAATTACTCCAGATTCTTATGGTAAAGTTCTGAGAAAAGTCTTTTATCTCATGTAGGGGAAAGGAAAAAATAACCATTAAAAATATGTCTGAAGTGTTTTCCATAACAACGGCCTGCTTTGCAAAAGAAAGTACTTTACAATAGAAAGTCTTTTATCAGAGGTTATGTATCTGGGTAAGGGTGATTATCCAGCTCTCCCTACTACCCCAGCTTTTCTATCTCACCCATGGGGAGAAATGAAGACTGAGGATCACTTACTTCTGAAGGGCACAGGTGAACGACTCAGGCTCACTAAAAGACTATTCTCCTTCTCTCAACACCTTACTATATATCAGTGGGGCACCAGTATAATAACAGCGGATTAGAACTAAAAGAGCTATAAAACACAGACTTTATTTAAGAAGGAGCTAAGGAAACCCAAAATAATAGGAGAGAGAGAGGGGGAAAAGGACTCTACAGGAAAATTACCTCTCTTGCACGCACAGCTACAGCAGACACTAACCCAGCGTCTAGCCAGATTCATATAAAACTTCATTCTAAAGATCGATTCACCTTAGATTCAATTACCCATTTCATCATATCTATATCTAAACAAAAATTACAAGGCATGCTAAAGACAACAAAACATAGTCTGAAAGAGACAAAGTGGGCATCAGAACCAGACTCAGATGGGACACAAACATTGGAATTATTAGACAGGAAATTTGAAATACTATGATTGATACGTTAAAGACTGTAATGGAAAAAGTAGACAACAGGCAAAAACAGATGGATAATGTAAACAGAGAAATGGCAAATAGGAAAGAATCAAGTGGAAATGCTAGAAATTGAACTCATGAAAATAAAGAATGTTATTTGTAGGCTCATCAGTACACGGGCTAGGAAAAAATTACTAAGCTTGAAGATGTGTCAATAGAAATGCCACCAACTAAACTGCAAGGAGGAAAAAAGAATGAATATAAAAACAGAACAAAGTAGCCCCAAACTGAGATAATTACAAAAGATGTACTATACATGTAATGGAATACAAGAAGGATAAGGGAAAAAAGCAGAAGATATTTTTAAAGTAATATTACCAGAGAATTTTTTAAATTAATGACAGACACCAGTCATAGATCCAGGAATCCCAGAGAATACTAAGCAGGATAAATATTAAAGAATCTATACCTAGGCCTATCATATTCAAACGTCAGAAAACCAAAGACAAACAGAAAATTGTCAGGAAAGGCAGGGTGGGGTGCAAGAGAAGCACCATATGTATAGAGGAAGAAGAAGAGTTGCATTAAGACTTCTTGTCAGAACCATGCAAACAAGAAAATGGAGTAAAATATTTAAAGTTTAGAGAGAAGCAAAACAAAACAAAAACAGAATTCTATATCCAGAAAAATTACCCTTCCAAAGTCAAAGAGAAATAAATACTCTCATAGAGAAAGAAACAGCAACAACAAAAAAATTTCTATAACTAATAAACAATGATAGCAAGGTTGCACTTAAGAGGTTAATATATAAAAACTAGTTGCTTTCATGTATACCAATAAGGAAATTTTTAAATTTAAAATTAAAAACACAATAGTATTTACATTAGCATCAGAAAGAAAGAAAAAGAAAGAAGAAAGAAAGAGAAAAGAAGACAGGAAGGAAAGAAGGAAGGAAAGAAGGAAGGAAGAAAAATCTAATTAAGTGTGTACCGGTTCTATATGCAGACTCAGAAGAGCAAACACAGTACTGATTAAAAGACAACTGGAGGACTGACATCATCTGACCTCAATACTTACTATAAAGCCACAGTCATCAAGACAGCATTGTATTGGTGAAAGAAACACAGATTATGGGAATAGAATACAAAGTCCAGATAGATTCACATAAGTATTAACTCATCTAAAATAAAGGAGCAAAGGTAATTCAATGGAAAAATAAGAGCTTTGGTTTTTTTTTTCAACAAGTGGTGCTGTGAAAAAATGGACATCCATATTCAAAAGAATGAATTTGCACAAAGAACTTATACTTTTTTTCAAAAATTAACTCAAAATGGATTGTAAGCCTAAATGTTAAATACAAAACTTAAAACTTCCAGAAGAGAAGAGAGAAAATTTAGGTGACTTTAGGTTTGGCAATGCATTTTTAGACATGATATCAAACCAAGACCCATGAGTGAAGGAATTGATAAGTTGGATTTTGTTAAAAACTTTTATTAAAAACTTCTACTCCACAAAAGATAACGATAAAAGAATGAAAAGAAAAATCCATAGTGTCGGAGAAAATCTTTCCAGAACACATATCTGATAAAAGACTGGTATCCAAGATATACAATGGAATCCTAAAACCCAATAATAGGAAAACAAACACCCAATAAAAATAGGAAAATATCAGAGCAGATGCCTAAACAAAGAAGATATACAGATGGCACATAAGCATATAAAAAAACACTCAATGGCATTTGACATTAGGGAATTACAAATTGAAACAATTATGAAATGTACTACACAACTATTAGAATGGCTCAAATCCTCAAAACTGACATTATAAAATTATGCTGAGAATTAAGAGCAACAGATGCTATAATCCACTGGTCTTGGTAATGCAAAATGCAATATAGCCTGTTAGGAAGACAGTTGGTCAGTTTCCTACAAAACTATGCATAGTATTACCATATGATACAACAATTATGCTCGCAGGTATTTATTCAATTGGTTGGAAATATATGTCTGACTAAAAACCTGCACACATATGTTCACAGCAGCTTTATTTATAATCACCAAATAATGGAAGCAACAAAGAAGGCTCTCAAGAGGTGGGTGAATAAACAAACTGTGATAGATACATCCATATAATGGAGTATTATTTAGCATTGAAATGAAATGAGCTATCAAGCCATGAACAGACATAGAATTAAATGCATATTTCTTCATGAAAGAAGTTAGGTCAAAAAGACTATATACTGTGCATATATATATTTATATGTCATTTATATGTCATATATTTATGTCATATTTATGTCACACATATGTATACATATATGTACATATGCATTATATATAATATATATATATAAAATTCTGCAAAAGGCAAAATTATAGAGATTTAAAAAATTAATGATTGGCCAGGTTTAGGGAGATGATTTGAGGAAAAATAGATAGTGCACACGGAATATTTAGGGTGGTGAAAATATTTTGTATGATAATGGAAGACACGATATTATGCATTTCACAAATCCCATAGAACACTAAAACAAAATGAGTGAAACTTAACCTTAATATGTGCAAATCTAAAATAAAATTATCTCAGAGTTTAGGGGATTCTAGTACAAAATACAGAATGTGACAGAAAAAAATCTAATGGTATCCACAAATTTATAAAGGGAATGATGGAAGAGAGTGCTGAACTAAATAACTTTGAAAATGAGTGGCATCTGCAAGACTAAAGACAAAAGAAAATGCTAAACACTGTAATCCACTTGATAAAATTGCTCCCCATTGGGGTATGGATTAACAATTTGGTACTGCTATACATATTTAGTGGAGTTGAATAATTAGTAGATATTTGGTCATTGGCTTCACTCTTGAAGAAGGAGGTTAGAGATTAGCAGAGAAAGGAGGCTAGAATGATCCACATGCTAATGGGTTACAGTTGGTAATATTCATATGAACTCATCTTTAATGTACATACTGTTGATTACATGAGAAAACATTTATAAACAGGTATGAGTACGCAAGTTAGTACACAGACATACATTTCCTTTCTCTGTCGGCTGAGAGGGTAGAGAAGCAATGACATCTCAATAGCAGTAAGTACCTACCTCCTAGTTCTGGGTTTCTAATAACATTCTAAAAAGTAACCAGAAGTTCTTAGAGAAATGGTTTATTTCAAGACTAAGAAAGGAAATATACAAGATGAACCTGTATCATCTTGTAGCACCATACTGGAAGAAAGTACTCTTAAAAAAGCCCCTACATGTCTATATAATGGAGGCATGTCAACAGGACATAGGAGCCAATTGAAAGAGCTCCCAATGGACAAAGCTGGAACAACTTGAGCAAGAAAATAAAGTAGTATCTGTTTATAACCCAAAGTACAAAATAAATACCCATGAGTCCATGTTAATACAAGTAAATTATTAAATACAAAAAATATACAAACAAATGTGTACATATATGTGTGTATATATATATATACATACATGTACATACATATATACATATATATATGAGAGAAAAGATGAATCTCTCAAACCAAAGAGTTCCAAATAATTTATATAGATAGTCTGGTCTCAAAGAGGTGGAGAATAACCCCCCACTTCTTTAGTGTAGGCTGTACATAGTTATACACAGTGATTTCCTTCCAGAGAGTCCTGTATGAAAAGCAGGGAGGAAGGGATACAGTGAAGAGTAACCTACAGTGGATAAACCTCACCAACACTACTGGTGATCACGCTATCATGGTTTATGTCAGCAGTCATAAATTACATAAATAATATGTTCCCTTGATATGATATAGTGAAAATGGCACCTAATCTCTGGCATCTTCTTCCCAATAACTGATCACTCTGTCTAATAATAAGAAAAGCCAGACACATTGCAGTGGAGGGACATCCTACAACACATCTGACAAAGTTTTCTTCACAAGTATCAAGGTCATCAAAAACAAGGAGTCCAAAAAAATATTACAGCCTGAGAAGATATAACAAGTATAAATAATGTATCTTAAGTAGGATCTTGGAACAGAAAAAGAGCATTAGGTGAGAACTAAGGAAATCCAAATAAAATCAACTTTAATTAATAATAATCTATTATTATTGGTTGTTTAACTGTAACAAATGGCTACCATATGTAAATATGGTGGCTAAGGCATTAATACTAGGAGAAAATGTGGACTCAGGAATACATAGGAACTCTACTATCTGCTTACTTTTTCTGTAAACATAAAAGAGTCCTAAAAAAAATAAAATATATTTATAAACAATCAATATCAAATCAAATATATTTTATTCACTATCAAATATACTTATAAAACAAAATAATGGAATCTACATTAGCTTCAAATGCATAAAGATATCTACCAATATTTCTATCAAAAGCTATGAAATGTATCTACATGTAGGAAATTGAAATTTTTTAAGAAAACATTTATAAGATACAGTATCTATATAATATATAGGTTAGATGACTCAATGTATAAAGATGTTGAATTTCCCCAAATACATATATAAACATTTAGTGAAATTCTAGTTTTTTAAAAAAGACAATAGAGGTATGATGTTTCTGTGTGTGTGCAGGTATGTGCATGCATGTATGTATATAGGTCTGTGTATTTAATTTAACCAGATAGTTCTCTAATTTATGTGGATAGTCAAAGACAAAACAAACTGTGAGCATATGCCTCAACATATTTAAAGTATAATTATTAAGCTATCGTACTTAAGAGAGTAAGATACTGGCATAAGAATAAATGCAAAAAAACCTATGAGATATAACAGGAGATCCAGGAAAAAAAAAAAACCCAGAATTTTAACATTGTAGATCAGGGTGAAAAGATGGACATTTCAATGAATCATGCTTGGAAACTGATACCCATATTTAAAAATAAAATACACTTCAACTGCTGCCTCACCCAAAAAATTGTTAAAATTTTTCATATCAATCTAGCTGGGTTATAGACATACACATTAAACTCAATTTTGAACAAAAACTTGTAGAAGAAAAATTCCATTGAACACAAAAGGAAGCAGCAAAATGATGGAAGATATTTGCAACATAATAACCAACAGAGGAATGATACTGGAGATAGATAACAGAATCCCTATGAAGTGTTCAGAATTGCTACACAACCCCGTAGAAGAATAAGTACATATAACAAAATGGAAAAAAAAATCACAGAGGAGCAAATATCAGTGGTTCATAAACATAAGGGAAAATGTTTGACTCTAAACATGGATGAATTCCCAAAATCATTAGGCTGAGCAAAACACTTAAGTTATATGAGAATACATACAATATTGTTCTATTTATATAAAACTAATAAATAGTTTAAGTAAACTGGAAGTTGTTTAAGGACACCTACACATACATGTTAAAAAAAAATTTATGTGTGGAATGGGGATTGGATGTCAATAGGGAGGAATGCAGAGAACACTTCATTTTCTTGGTCAGATTTTGTTTATTGTTCTTGCATACATCTATTTTATGAAAATAGGTAAATAAAATACTACCATATGGATTCCAAGTTTAACATCAACAAATATAAAACTAAAAAAAATCCATACTCATATATGCTAAAAAGTATTCACTAAAACCCAGTAGATCACACTAAAAAAAAAAAAAAAAAAAAAAAAAACTTGACATAAGATGAAAATATAAGAAAAATGTACAAAAAAGATGGGACTATTTCATGAAGATCAACACTAATGATTTTGCTTAGTTAAATCATTAAATCTATTTCAATTAAAAATTAGAAATAAGGGGCACCTGGGTGGCTCAGTCAGTTAAGCATCCAACTCTTGATTTCAGCTTACATCATGATCTCAGGGTGGTGAGATCCAGCCCTGCACTCAGCGGAGAGTCTGCCTGGGATTCTTTCTCTTCCTCTCCTTCTGCCCCTCACTCAGGTCGCATGTTCTCCCCTTTTCTAAAATAAATAAATAAATCTTTAAAAAAATTAGAAATAAGAACATATGAAAATCAATTAAATAAAAAATGTGAAAGAAAGTTAAGATAGGTGTGAAGGGAAGAACACCTCAACTAGAATAGAAGACTGAGAAAGAAATGGAATATACATATTTATGAAAAATATAACTCTCCATGGCAAAATTTCTAGGAACAAAAAAAGAATATTTTGATAACACGTCTATAATTTTTGCAAAGTGTCACAAATTATTTCAAATAATCAGCTCAATTACAAAATAGTTTCTTTAAAATAAATGGAAATTTTATAGAAAACACATTTAAATGGCAAAAATATATGAAGATATGCTAACACCAACAAACGAATGGTGATTTGTATTCATTTTTACAACCAACCTCTCATCCTTGATATAAATTCTGTGGTTTCTCTTAATATATTTGTATCATGTTTAAAATTTTAGAAGAGTCAAAAATCTTCAGTTTAGATCAGATACCACAAATTAGAAAAACTATCAAAATCATGTTTTGTTTCCATAGACTTAATTGTTTTACCCCTTAACCACATAACCCACTTATTAAATAACCCAAACATGGTCAAACTTGAGTGGATTTAGCATTATTCTCCTTCTGCCATAACTTATCTCTTGTTGAAAGTGTTAAGCATTTATTTGTGATCTTAGGGGTTGCAACCTGGGAGACATAGAGCTGATGGAATCAAAGTGTGCTCCGAATTGCAGTGGGGAGCAGAGGCTTATAAAACAAAATCCACAAGGTTACATAACTTGTTTTGAAAGGATTATGATTGGTACCACAGAGTTTAAACTGACTATCTAATACATGATAGACTATTTCGCTAACAAGTATTATCTTATCTCTATCCAGGAGGTGGCCTATTGGCAATTCAGAATAGTCAAAAGCTCATGGTGTTCTGAGAATTGAAACAGGAGGGGTGCATAGGCCCTTCTTCCTCAATGTCCCTATTTTGAGTAACTTTCTTAGCAAGGCTTACTCGATTTTGAATCTTCTTTCACAAAAGTGTGAGTAGAAGCAAATTTGTTTTCTAAATCAGTGTTTTAGCATCTGGGAAAATTATTGTTTTTGAGAAAGTAGGGTGGCATAGAAAATAATTTCATTTTGGGGGGGCACCTGGGTAGCTCAGTCGGTTAAGTATCTGCCTTCAGCTCAGGTCATGATCCCAGGGTTCTGGAATCAAATCCCAAATCAGGATCCCTGCTCAGTGGGAAGCCTGTTTCTCTCTCTCCCACTCCCCCTGCTTGTGCTCTCTCTCTCTCTCTCTCAAATAAATAAATATTTTTTTAAAAAAGAAATAATTTGGTTTTTTAATGTGTGTGTGTGACTATGTGGACTGGGTTTGGTGTATATTCTATGATTTTTTGCTCTACATTTCAGCTCTTAAGAGTTTTTAAGTAAAAATCAAAAATGTCTTTCTGAAAGAGCACAGTACCTGTTAAGGAGTCAAGAGCACTGAAAGCTCTATTTCCAAAATTGCAGAAAATAGAGAAAGAAAAGAAAAATCATTTATATACAAAGAGAACAATGGGTATCTATCAAGGTTGAATAGATTACAATAATGCGGGGCTGAGAAATCACAGTAAAACACCTCTAATTTGTTAAAAACCTGGTTGAGATATGGGGTGTGGGAAAGCAGGTGAGTGGGGGGGAGGTGCATGTGTAATAAAACACAATAGAAATGAGATTTAATGGGGTATCTGAATGGCTCAGTCAGTTGAGTGTCCCACTCTTGGTTTTGGCTCAGGTCATTATCTCAGGGTCCTGGGATCCAGCCCCATGTTGGGCGCATTGGACTCTGTGCTCAGCGTAGAGTCTGCTCGGGATTCTTATTCTTATCTCCCCATCCCCTTCCCTCTCCCTCCCCGTGGGTCCCTCCCCCTGCTCTGGCTTGCACGCTTTTTCTCTCTCTCTAATAAACAAATGAATAAAGTCTTTAAAAAAAGAAATGAGATTTAATTCTCTTCCTGTCATCATGTATAATTATATTTTCTTTTTTATGCATCCAAGGAAATAAGACAGTTTTAAACATATATATATTAGAGATATTCTAGTTACACCCTGTCCTATTAGTAGCTTAGAGTATAGTTAAGAAATCCATACACAGGGGGCACCTGGGTGGCTCAGTCAGCTAAGTATCTGCCTTCAACTCAGGTCATGATCCCAGTGTTTTGGGATCGAGATGCACATCTGGCTCCTTGCTCAGCAGGGAGCAGGCTTCTCCTCCGCCTCTGCCTGCCATTCCCCCTGCTTGTGCCCTCTGTCTCTGTCTTCTCTCTGTGTCTCTCTGTCAAATATATAATCAAAATCTTTAAAAAAAAAAAAAAAGAAAGCCATACACACAGATTGGACCAACACAAATATGAAGAAGCATTCAATAGTGACTAAAAGGTCATGAAATTGCACGATGAGCATTTTATGAACTAGTATGTTAGAAAATAGCAACTGTTGGGATGCCTGGGTGGTTCAGTTGGTTAAGCGTCAGCCTTCAGCTCAGGTCATGATCCCGGGGTCCTGGGATCAAGCCCCGCATCGGGCTCCTTACTCAGCGGGGTGTCTGCTTCTCCCTCTACTTCCTCTGCCTGCCGCTCTTCCTGCTTGTGCTCTCTCTCTCTCTGACAAATAAATTTAAAAATCTTTAAAAAAAAAGAAAAAAGAAAATGGCAGCTGTAAGGACAGAGGCCTGAGATAGTGATTAATATATATAATCTCCATAGATATTAAGGCATCTTAGGAAGGGGATGATATTGAGCTTTTCTTTTCTAAGTTAAAGTGCAACACATGCAATTATTAGGTAGGTCTTTTGGTAACCCCAAAGTTTATGCAAGTTCTATTATGATATCCATCTATATTAATATCAAGTCCCTGAAGAAGACTTATTCATTTCTAATAAATGCTGGTTGGGAAATAGACAATCTCCCCTTGAAACCTTAGAAGAAGGAGCAGCTGAGCTCCAGTAGAGGCTCTGAGCATGACAAAGAATAGTATATTGTTTTTTCTATTATGTTTATTGAGACATACCTTACATTGAGGGGGAAAAAAAAATGCCAGTTTTTCCTTGGATAGTTCAGTGAGTTTTGAATGTATTAGTAGTATAAACAACATGACCTGACTTCCACCACCAGCCTCCATTGATATGTGTGTACTTGTGGCTGGCCCTTGAAGGCACAGGAGTGCACACCAACATCCTGGATACCCACAGCTGCTAGTGTACCCACAATCAGTCCTGGCTCTTGCTTCCATTCCAGCCCTCACTGTTACATTATGTCTGCAGCTACTAGCCCCTGACACTACA
The DNA here is from genome assembly GCF_002201575.2 of Neomonachus schauinslandi. Lineage (NCBI taxonomy): Eukaryota > Metazoa > Chordata > Mammalia > Carnivora > Phocidae > Neomonachus > Neomonachus schauinslandi. The sequence continues at coordinate 89,040,198 of NC_058405.1, forward strand.
TAGGCACCTAAAGTCAGCTCCTGGAGTCAAGCATGATCTCTGGCTACTACTGCTGCCTGCTCTGGTCCCTAGTCACTGGAGCAAGAGGTGCCACTGAAGTCACCAATGGCCTTTGCTGTTACTGCAGACCTCCCCACAGCTTTTGCCAAGAGTCACACAGTTGATGTCATGGAGCCCAGCAGCCTGAGGCAATGAGACATCAAGGCCCTGTACCTGCAGCTAGCAAATGCCCCCACACAGGGTATCCCACACCACTAGCCTTGGGATTACAGCACTCTCCTGCATACCCCACCCATAGATGAAGATCTTTCCTTACTAAAATCAACTCATAAGGTAGAAGAGGTGAATGCATCTTTAAATGCACAGATGCTTACACAAGGCTACAGAGATCACAAAGAACCAGGGAAAAATAATACCACCAAAGGAAACAGTAAATTTCCAATAACTAACCACAAAGACATGTAAATACATGAATTTCCTGACAACCAATTCAAAGTAATTGTTCTAAAGATAATCACAGAGCAACAGGAAAACACAGATAAAAATATATATAATGAAATCAGGAAAACAATACACAAACAAAATGAGAAGTCAACAAAGAGAAAATAATGAAGAAACCAAAAATTTTGGAGCTGAAGAATACAATGATTAAACTGAATAATTCAGTAGAAAGCTTTAAAATATGACTGGATCAAACAGAAGACCGAATCAGTGAACTTCAAGACTAATCATTTGAAATTAACCAGTTAGAGGAGAAAAAAAAAAAAAAAAGAATAAAAAGGAATGAAGAAAACCTATGTGACTTATAGGACACTGTTCAGAGAAAGAATCTATATATTATTTGAGTCCCAGAAAAAGAAAAAGAAAAATATCCAGAAAGCTTATTTGATGACTTCCCAAATATGAGTAGAGATATGGTTACCCAACTTCATAAAGTTCATGGGTCCCCAAACAAATTAAACTCAAGGATTTTCTCCAAGAAACAATATAATGAAAATGTAAATGATCAAAGGCAAAGAAAGAATCCTGAAAGCAGCAAGAGGAAAGAAGCTTGTCACTTATAAGAGCTATGGGGTGATTTCTCAGCAGAAACTTTATAGGCCAGGAGAGAATGAATGGTGTATTCAATGTGATGAAATGAAAACAAAAAAACCGCCAACCAAGAATACTTTATCTGGCAAAGTTATTTTTCAGAAATAAAGGAGAAATAAAGACCTTTCCCAGACAAACAAAAGCTGAGGAAGTTCATCACCACTAAACCGGCATTACAAGAAATGCCAAAAGGAGTTTTTCAAGCTGAAGTGAAAGGATGCTAATCTGTTAACATGCAAACTGAAAATATGAAATGCACTGATAAAGGTAAATATATAGTCAAATTCAGAATACTCCGATACTGCAATATGGTGTTGTATAAATCACTAATTCTATTATAAAAGTTAAGTGATAGAAATATTAAAAAGAGCAATAGCTACAATTGGTTAATGAATACACAATATCAAAAGATGTGAACTGTGATACCAAGATCATAAAATAGGGAAGGAGTAAAATGGTGGAGTCTCTGTGTGTGAAGTCTTGTCTTTGTGTTTAGAAGAATAATAAACACTGAGGGAGATTGTTTCACACCTGGAAATAGGCATCATCCGTGCGGGGAATTGAACTTCTCTTGTCAGTACTTTAGCTGGTTTCTGGATTTGTTGTTGCTATAGTTACATTCAGGATACCACAGACTCCAAACATCTCCAGCAGTGGGCTGCTGATATATAATGCTTAGGGTGGGAAGTGGGATTTCATTATTAATATATAGATGTATTAGAATTTCAGTACCATTCTCAGCTTTCCACTGACTTTGCTTGCCTGCCCCTTGGGTATTCCCTTCATATGATTGCTTCTTTACTAGAACCAGTCTGATTTTACTTCTTTCTTTGTATCAAGTTGGATGGAGGAAGTGTTCTTGCTTGACTCTAGAGGTCAATTTGTGAACCGGAATGTGAATGTGAACCGGAAATTTAGGAGTGAGAATTTTTCAGTGTTTCTTCCACTTTATTTCAGCCAAAGACTGCCTTGTGTTTGGGAAGGGAAGAGAAGTTTTAAAGGGAGTTTACTACTCCTCAGCCAGTGGTAGGTTGGTTGTTGACTTCTTCCTTATGTCATTTAGAATCATGTCCCCAGTAGGGCTTCTCATCCTGACTCCCAGTGCCAGAGAGATTTTATTTTCTCTTCCTTTTCTTCAGTAGTTTATCTTCGCTTAAACCCTGCAGTTACAAAAGTTTTCTGCTTCTTCCTCCACCAATTTAAGTCTTTCACTTATAAACAAAGTCCATGAGAATGGATGGGATTTTGGCTCTCTGAATCACCAAAGAGGACTCTCAATAATCTTCTGCCTTGTCCCCAAACTTTCTCTTGAATACCCAGTGGAAGCCTCTGGAAAACAGCTCATGTGTGAATACAGACAACCCTTGGACTGGGAATTCTCAGTTATTCTAAAATGTCATGCTAGCCCATTCTCAACCTACAAGAGATCATTATGATTGTAGCTGTTTTATTCTTATTTAATTTTAAAGTAGCCAAGGCTTTCTCTTGTGCTCTGCCACCAGGAAAACAATTGGGTATCCCACTCTCCTTAGAAAGAGTCCTTGGTCTTTAGGAGTCAAATCAGTTGGTTGCCCTGCAGTCTCAACTTTCTAATGGACTTAAGAAAAATTAAGATTTTTCTCATAGATAGGGTAGAAGCAATATTGTGGATTTCTAGATTGTATTCTATATTGAAGTTTTCTAATGTAAATTTCAGAAAATAAAAGAGGTAAACTTTTAACTTCTAAAATACCTACATTTATAAATAAACAAATGGCAGTTTGAAAATACATTCTATTTATTCATTTTTGGATTTATGTTTCAGGTTATCTGCTGCCTTTTGCAGTCAGTGACATTAGAGGACAAGCATGACTGGCATTTTTCTAAGTTAAAAGAATTGAGAAAGAGCATCCTGCTTGTTTCCCTGAAATTGCTTTTAAATACTCATTGGGTCCATTTACTTGCAAAGATAATAAGGAATGCTTGAAAGATAACTGTGACTATCCTGATTGTCATAGAAGTTCTTGAAGGGAATACTTTTCTTATGTGAATTTCTATTTTTAACTTTCTGTTTAGTGTGGTAAAAATATGTAGAGACATCTACCCTCTTAACAAAATTTTAAGTGTGAACTATATTATTGCTAACTATAAGCATATTGTTTACAGCAGATTTCTAGACTTCTTTTCTTATCTTGCATGACCAAAACTCTATACCCATTGAAAAGTAATTCCCTATGGCCCAAAAATTGCACTACTAGGTATTTACACCAAAGATACAGATATAGTGAAAATAAGGGGCACATGCACCCCCATGTTCATAGCAGCAATGTCCATGATAGCCAAACTGTGGAAGGAGCTGAGATGTCCTTTAACAGATGAATGGATAAAGAAGATGTGGTTCATGTATTCAATGGAACATTACTCAGCCATCAGAAAGGATGAATACCTACCATTTGCATCGACATGGATGGAACTAGAGGGGATTATTCTAAGTGAAATAAGTCAAGCAGAGAAACAATTATCATATGGTTTCACTCATATGTTGAACATAAGGAATAGCATGGAGGACCATGGGGAAGGGAGGGAAACTGAATAGGAAGAAATCAGAGAGGTAGACAAACCACGAGAGACTCAGAAGTTCGGGAAACAAACTGAGGGTTACAGAAGGGAGGGGGGTGGGGGGATGTAACTGGGTGATGGGTATTAAGGAGGGCATGTGTTATGATGAGCACTGGGTGTTGTATGCAACTGATGAATCTTTGAACACTACATCAAAAACTAATGATGTACTATATGCTGGCTAACTGAACATAATAATATATTTTTTTTTAAAGTAACTTCTATTTCTCATCATGTCCGTCTTTGGGAAACTGCCCCTCTACTTTCTGTTTGTATGACTTTTACTACTTTTGATTCCTCATATAAGTGGATCATACAGTATTTGTCCTTCTATGACTGGTTTATTTCACTTAACCTAATGTCCTCAACATGGATGAACCTTGAATACATTATTTTTAACATTTGATCTCAATCCCTAGTTCTAGTAATTACAAAATATCCATCTATCTTACATTAGAGGTAATTTACTTGCTAAAACTAAATATTGCTTATTTTTTTAAAAGATTTAATTTATTTATTTGAGAGAGAATGAGCAAGAGACAGAGAGTGAGAGAGAAAGAGAGAGAGAAGGAGCAGGGGGAGGGGCAGAAGCAGACTCCCCGCTGAGCAGGGAGCTCTACATGGGGCTCCATCCCAGGCCTCTGGGATCATGACCTGAGCTGAAGGCAGACACTTAAGCGAATGAGGTACCCAGGTGCCCCCAAACTGAGAATAATTCTTAAGCATCTCAGCAAGATTAAAATCAGAGTAGACGTTGTGGGCAATTTCAACAAAAGTTAAATTGGTGACCAAAAAGAAAATTAAGTCAGTCAGTTAAGGAAAGAATATGAAAGAGAAAAATCCAACCTTCTAAAGTACAGAAGTTGATAGCATCAAAATACATCACAGCTGCAACTAGTTATGGTTAAAACTTGGTCTGACATCATCACCTGTTTCACTTTATCATCTCTACCAAATAAGCAAATATACTGGATATTAGCATGATGCAATATGACATGAACAAGATTTGTAATCTTCAACTCTGATTTAAATCCTGTATTCAGTTGTTAAATGACTTTAGATCAATTACTTACTCATCTGCAAAATGGGCATTAACACCCTAATTCCCAGGGTATGAAGATTTAAAAAAAATAATAATATATGTAGAACACCTACTACATTTTCAACTGAGTGAAAGGATCAATTTTCCTTTCTACTTTAATTTTATAAAAGCTTTCAAAGGGCCGGGCGCCTGGGTGGCTCAGTTGGTTAAGCGACTGCCTTCGGCTCAGGTCATGATCCTGGAGTTCCGGGATCGAGTCCCATATCGGGCTCCTTGCTCGGCAGGGGGTCTGCTTCTCCCTCTGACCCTCCCCCCTTTCATGTGCTCTCTCTCTCTCTCATTCTCTCTCTCAAATAAATAAAATAAAAAATCTTAAAAAAAAAAGCTTTCAAAGGGCCTTTGCGGTGCTTTATCATTCTGCCTGCTTTTTTCAAACCAAGAGGCGCCTGGTACAGGTTCACTTCTGGATTACTCAGGGTCATCAGATAACCTCTCCTTTCTTTGAAGTCCCCTATTAATTACTGTCAATGTGATTCAAGTGACAATTAATCACTTCCTGCCTTATGACATCTCTTCTCTTGTTTTCCTGTGCTGCTAATCAGCAGCTTGATTTCCAAATTAACTGTTGATAACTTTACCTGTTAATTTGTAAGCACCTTGAAAGCTGGGATTGTCTCTAAGATTTTGTCTATCCAGCAAAGTATTTTTTTAAAAGAATTTATTTATTTGAGAGAGAGAGAGTGAGCACGAGCGGGGTGGAAGGGGGAGAAGTGGGGGAAGGGGAGAGGCAGACTACCCGATGAGCAGGGAGCCTGATGTGGGGCTTGATCCCAGGACTCTGGGGTCATGACCTGAGCCGAAGGCAGACGCTTAACCGACTGAGCCACCCAGGTGCCCCTATCCAGCAAAGTTTTAACAAATATAATAAACTGAAAGTTTACTGCTGAAATTTGCTACTATGTTTTCAAAAAAAAGCATGCTTGTTCAAATCTGTATCCAGTAAGAGACTAAAGGGCTCCAAATTTATACAAAATGTTTGTTCCTGCATTGAATATTACCACTGAATTATATTTCTATAATTTTTAATATTTCTCTCATTGTGTATTCTTTAATGTATCTGTCTCAGTTCCTCTCCTAGCTTCATGATTTCTAAATTATCCTCTATTACAATGGATCAGCTCAAATATCTGTAATTTTATCACAACTTGCATCTAATAAACTCTGTCTGGTGAGGCACAGAATCTGCCACCAAACAAGTGCATATGCATTGTGAAAATGATTTTTCTCAGTAGTACTTGGGCCTTATATTATCTATTCCTTTTCTGGATGAGATTTACATCATTGTTTTTCAAAATGTAGTACTTTGGTGATTTGTATTGAATCCTTTGGAAAAACTCTTAAAAATACAGATTCCTTTGTCATATCTAAATATTCTGATTAATTGAATAATGTAGTAATAATAAAATTGCAACTGCTAACTGAGAAATCATGGGTAACTCAAAGTTTAAAAAATTTCTATGAACTTAACAAAGCTTATGGTGCCAACCTCCATTTCCCTAACCATTTCTCATATGTTTCTTCTTCATTGCAATTTTTAGTGAGACCTTCTTTGCATGAATGATAAAGTTAATTGTGGAGTTTTGGCTAGTGAGATTAAAGGAAAATTAAAAAAAAAAAAAGAAAAGAAAAAGAGGACACATAGATTACACCAGATCAGGTTCCTGCTATCTCTCTTTTTAGGACACTTAATTCATTTATTTTTTCACATTTATTTTACTTATTTGTAGACATATTTAATTTTTCATTCCTTCTACATATATTTATTGATTTCTTTGTCAGGACCTATCTTGTGTTATTCTCTATATTTTTCCACACTTCTTTCTGTCCTAAATATATTATGGATAAGGATACATGTATGTGTGTGTGCGCACATGCACACACACACACACACACAGAGCCCACAGCCTTTGAAGTCTTTACTATATACAGGTTCTAAGGCAAAGGTTTTTTTTTTTTTTTTTTTTAAAGATTTTATTTATTTATTTGAGAGAGAGCGAGTACATGAGAGGGGGGAGGGTCAGAGGGAGAAGCAGACTCCCTACCGAGCAGGGAGCCCGATGTGGGACTCGATGCGGGACTCGATCCAGGGACTCCAGGATCATGACCTGAGCCGAAGGCAGTTGCTTAACCAACTGAGCCACCCAGGCGCCCTAAGGCAAAGGTTTCATACATCTCCATAGTTCTATTCAAGTGTCACAAAAATTCTCACTTCAGATGGGAATTCAATATGGACACTGAGATAAGTAAAATGAAGTTACCTAATGTCACATAGCTAGAATTTATCAGAACAAAAATTTAAATTCAGGATAGCATAGCAAAGCCATGCTATTACCTTTTAACTCTTCAGAAAACCATTAGAGACTTCTACATTTCTCTTCCACATATTATAAGCAACTCCTAGACAATAATTTTTATTATCTATGGCATCATTTACAAAAATATAAATTGATATCTGTTGGCAAAGAACTAAAATGTTATCTGGTTTCTGACAGCTACAGGCCTATATTTTGGAAAGAACAGGAACTAAATTCTTAAAAATCTAAGTCAGTTGCTAAAATATATTTATGTAAAAAAAATAAGATGTAGCATTAATTAGTAAATATAAATTTCTGAATTAATTGATCTTATACTTTCTTGCCACTTCTCAAAAATACTGTCTGTATCCTAATGCTGATGCTGATATTAATCCCACACCTCCACTTCTCATGGTGTATCTAGTTTTGATTCTTGTCAGGTCTACATCCTGTTTTCTTAAAGAAATAATTCCCTTTGCAGTTGATGTATAGAAGATGCAGGTTAAGTGAAAAAGCAAACAAGAAGCTTTTTTAGAAGGATTCTGAGAATCTTATGCTTTGACAGTCAAATTGAATAGTGGACACGAACATAAATTGTGTTCCAACATGAGTGGATTATGACAAATTCAAAGACACAGACACACAAACATATATATATACACATAGAGACAGAGAGGCAAAGAGAAAGAGAGAGAGAGGGAGGGGCCTAGCTATATAAAAGCAAACTCAAAGATGATTAACATTACAATGTTCTATGTATGCCAGGATCTTCACTCAGATTTGCCTATGCATAACATACCTGTCCCCTTACACTTGTCTTATCAAATTTTCCCCATCCTTCAAGGAACAGTTCTACAGCTCCATGTTCACCTTTTTCAAGAGGATTTTCAAAATTGCCATTTCTTCTCCCATGAGTCTGGATCACTAAGACATATTTGCCGTCATCATTTGACTACTATTTCAGACAGTGACTGAGACAGGCCTTCTGTGCGTCATATATTACCTGTTTTGCATTGACTCACACTACAGTGACTCATCTCTGTGATTTTCATGTTTGATTGTAAATTATCAGAAGCTGGGAACTTTCTGATTTGACTAGGAATAGTATGCAAATAGGTATCCCTAACCATTAGTTCAAAATGGATGACTATAAGGGGACTCATGTGTTTGTAGATATGAGTTTTAAAGTATTTCCTGTATATAACTCATGCGCTATGGTGGTTGATTACACATCATACCACAAAAACATGTCCATCTTCCTGTACAAATTTCAACCAGTGCCAAACAAGTTCTAATGAAAACAAAAGCTGATTTAATAAGACTGAAGAGAAATGAGTGCTTGTACTTTATTAAGTGATACTCCTTGTTAAGTTTTTTTTTTTTTTTAATTTAACACAGCAATTTCCAAATTGTTGTTTAGCCACATAAAATCACCAAAAAGTAGAGGTAGATTTTTCATATAATTGTGTCAAAGATAGAAACCAAGCCCATGAAGTTAAGTAGTATATGCAAAACAGCAGTTAGCCAGTGGAAGGGATAGAAATATGATCAAACACACTTCTACAGCATCTCATTACCCAATAATATGCGTACTGACTCTTCCATTGGTAGCCAAATGTGTTGTTTGTTCTCTTTGGGTTAAATTGAGCTGAAATAAAACCGAAATAAATATTTGTCCTTTTTTTGTGATTAACATAACAATAAAAAAATAAAAAAAATTTTGTCCTTTTTGCTTTGTTCTGTTTTTTTTGGTGGTGGTGGTTGTTGTCAGTTTGTAGTGGTGGTGGTAAAAAGTCTCTTCTTTGAAGCACTGAGACTAGATGATGTGTGTAGTGGAATGCCAATCCTCCTAGGACAGTGGAGAACTAAAACATTGGACTATTGTCCTCTAGGAATAGGTGCCATCTCTATTTTTCTGTATGTGAATGCATTTGTGTGTGCATGCTATTATATTTGTTTTTAATTCCTTAGATCTCAACTTTGAGGGCTTTCATTAAAGATGGATGCTGTGTGTGCCCCCCCAGAATTAGAGTTAAGCTCTCCTGTAGCATGATAATTATTTCTTTTCCTCATGGGAACTTTGCAAATCTCTCTTCTAGTTAAAAGCACTACTTACACATTTAGTATCTACTAAAAATAAAGGACAGGAACCTGTTCCTACAAACAGGGTACCCGCGATCTGTAATCTAACATTCCAGAAGAAAGCGGAATTCCATATCTGAGTGTTTCATTTTTTCCCCATTATTTTATTTGGGCTAAGAAGTTCAGATAATCCATGGATAATGAAATTTTCTGGCTGACATAAATGGGCATTTGAGATCATCTAAATTCACCTTTCCCTAATAATTTTGTCTCCAAAGCCCTTCTCACTGTGACATCTTATTTACAAATATCTCATGGATTTAATAATGTCATTATTATTGCAGGATACAGAAATGATTGAGTTTTTAAAGCTCTCTTCTTTTTACCAACTGTAAAATTGGGCTAAAATAGTATCTCACGATATTGTTAAGTGTACTCATTTTGTTAAATTTCAAGTATTTGATATGGTATTTGTCACACAGAGTTAAATAAATATCATTTAAGCTAATTATATGACCAACAATTTTTCTAGAAAATTCACTTAAATAATGATTTGTGATATTCATAATGCAAAGAAAAAGTATATGCTACTTTTAATTATTTAAATTATTTCTTTTTCTAAGGGCACATATTGTCAAGAAATAAATTTAACTATAAAATGCTATTTTGCCATGCAGATCCAAAACTTATGTTAAACTATAGATTAAACTTTAATCCAATAAGACAAAAACTGCCTTCAGCTTTTTTAGTTCTTTTCTTTTAAAATTATGAGTCCTTTTTATAAATCATGAATATTGAAAATAAATATTTTCTGATTAATGTTTATAAGCAGTTACTTAAAAGTAACATATTATGGGTTTGATCAATGTATTCTCACTACAAATTTAACTATAGCCATCTCTATATGTTCACTCTTTAGCAAAGCTTTTGTAGTGCTAGTCATCTTGAGTGGTAAATGACTGATCAAATGAATGAGTCTAGTGTATATCTGTAGAATAACTTGAGACAAGTTATTCAGGCACAATTATCAACTTTATGCTCATTTTCAATTTCAGGCATTTGTATTACCAATACTTCCCATCTTTAACCACTGAACCCTGGTGGATTTCAGAGCAAATTTAAAACTGTGGACAAAAACAATTTCTAGAATAATAAAAATGACCTTAAGTAATAAACTGTATTACTAGCTACAAGTGATACTAAATAGGCATATTTAGTGGGTGGAATAAAACCAAATTCCAAGTGTGGAAGAAACATTTGAATGAATGAGTGATTGGTACATCCCAGTTTAATTGCCCCAAGCCATGTACATCTGAACTACAGAGTTTGTTTCTTCATTACAAATGTTGCAATGGGAGGCTCCATTCTCACCAAGAGTTTATCTTTTCAGCACCTACCATTGTGCCTGTTTGGTGATCCCTGGGTAGTGCTCCAAAGCAAACGGCACTTTGTAGTCTTACCATCTTCCTTTGGTTACATACATTCTTGGAGCCCAGAGACGCTACCTGTAATAGTAGCTGATAGAATCTGTTTGCAATATAGTGTGAAATTTTGGCAAGCAGTGATTTAAAGTATACCTGTGTAACTGAGTCTAACTACAGATTGTAAATAGGTTACCATGCTGTTTTTAATTGGTAAGCTTCCCCAGACCTTCTCCACTTGCTTACTGAGCCCTAGCAATAGGAATCAGATGAAGATTGGGGAAGGAGAAATTAAGGATCATTTAATTATTTGCCTAATCAGAGAAAATGGATTTAGATGATTTTCTACCTGACCAAAAACTAGAGAAGTGAGGAAGTGAGCCATTCTCCATGTACAGCCAGGGATCCTGTTAAGAACTGAACTCTGTGCCCCCAAAATCCATATATTGAAGCTATAACCCCTGGTGGGACTGTATTTGGAGATAGGGCCTTTGAAGAGGTAACTAAGGTTAAATGAGGTCACAGAGGTGGAGACCTAATCTGATGGGATTGGTGTACTTATAACAAGAGGAAGACACACCAGAGATTCTCTCTCTCCTCATGAAAGTCCTCATGAGGACAAAGCAAGGGGACAGCCATCCACAAACCAGGAATAGATCACCAGAAACCAACCTTGACTGTACCTTCATGTTGAACTTCCAGCCTTCAGAACTGTGAGAAATAAATTTTTGTTGTTTAAGCCACAGAATGGTATTTTGTTATGACAGCCTGAGCTGACTAGTGCATTCCACAAAAGAGAGGTTAGAAGCGATTCCAGCCACAGATCTTTAGAATGGCTAAGTGACTGCCCAGCCGGAGATTAAATTTGAGGCTGGTCTCCTCCTGCAAGTATGGGGGGACATTTTGCCTCTGGTGGAAGGTTTGACCTTCTATATCATGTGGTGAATGGTTCCAGCAGGAGATTGTAAAGCCTCTCCAGAATATTAACAAGTCTAAGAGAAACTTTCTTGTCTGCTAATCCTGTAAATTCAGTTAGAGGATAGACTACTGTTTTGTTTGCTGACAAAGTCTCATTGTCACCAAAAACCTTGTCAAGATTAGGGTTAAGATGGTCAGTTCCTTACTACAGTATCTACAAATTTATATGTGGTTTGTTTGTTTGTTTGTTTGTTTTATTTTTTCCTCAGTGCACCCATTTCTGTAACTAGAAAATAAGTTCACTTTTTAGTAGAAAATTATCTTGGTTCATCTTGTGTTCATACCATCCTTTTGTTTTGTTTTGTTTTGGAAGCCTATAGATTTGCTATGAGCTGGCTTTTATATTGACTCTGCCAAATGACCAAGAGATATCATAAGGCCTCCAGTAGGAAATAGAGATAATGTAAAACTAAAAGACTGGGCCAGAGATTTTCCAGGGCAGCTTTGAGCATGACAGTCATACTGCCTCCTAGCATGAAAAAAACATGGTACCATGTAGGAATCCAGGCAAGAAAAGGGACAGATAATAAAAAGTAAAGTAGTTATTAAAAAGGGTTATCCAAAAGTCAATTTAATTTAGAGTAATATAGTTTATATAGCAAAGATAACCAATCTAGTCATTGCCTTGACCTCACTGTTGAAGGTATGCCAAAAATTCATTCAAATACAAAATGAATTTTAATATATCAGAATATATATACTTCAGACCCACTTAACCTTAAAACCTTTCTCTGATCAATTAGGGACTCATGAGGACCTAAAGCCCTATCCATCACCTGTATCTTACAGTGTAGAAAGAAATATTTTCTCCAATTGTCATGAATCTAAAGAGAATTGTTCTTTGAGAGGTTATAGTTGCCTAACTTCTACCTCACTGTTTCAATAAATTCAGACAAGTTATAGCTAGAACATGATGGAGAATTCTATCGAGAGAAGGCAAAGAAACTACAAAAAGAATGCATTTATTTATCCAGTTTTCAGTGTGTTCAAAGCTAGCTGCAAGAGACAAGATTTTTGTTATTGTTGTTAGAATAAGTGGCAAGTGAAGGCAGTAAAGTAGTCAATAGAAGTTAGTCGAGAGGCAGAGTTCGTGATGAAGAATCAAGTATTGATCTTAATCCATAAAAGTGAGTTATTTTGGAATCAATAACTGTGTTGCCTAAGGGAGCAGAGCTTGAGGAAGCACAGTGGGAGCTCTGAAAATGCCATGACTTAGCTACAAGTAACCTAAATCCAATTTACTGGATAATTGTCACCTGAGAGTTTTTCCAGTGCTGTCACAAAGATGGCAATGTCAATGGCTAGGCCACCAGAAAAATGGAGAAGTCATGAGAGTGGAAAAAAATCAGCTTTTCTCGTGTTAAATCAGTGGTAATAATTAGAGAAGAGAAATCTCAGGAAAATAGTCTATAAACTGCTAAAAAAAAAAAAAAAAAGATTACTATGATTCCAAACAATAAACTCCAAATACAAAACTGTAGTGAAAGTACCTACGTATCTGAAATTATAGATGATTACATCCTAAGAACTGCAAACAAAATAGAAGATTACTAGTTTATTTCACACATTTTATCATGAAGTGTAAATGAATTAATCTGCATTCGTTTTTATCCAAGAGATTGTCTATTGTGCCCTCTACACAATGCAATAAGCTCTCAGGATTGGGGTTAGACATGGTCATCTCTTTGTGTTTAACTGACCATCCTTAAGCACCAATGTGAATGAAATATGTTCTTACCGGGGTGCCTGGGTGGCTCAGTCGTTAAGCATCTGCCTTCGGCTCAGGTCATGATCCCAGGGTCCTGGGATCGAGCCCTGCATCGGGCTCCCTGCTCCGTGGGAAGCCTGCTTCTCCCTCTCCCACTCCCCCTGCTTGTGTTCCCTCTCTCACTGTGTCTCCCTCTGTCAAATAAATAAATAAAACCTTAAAAAAAAAAAAAAAGAAATATGTTCTTACCCATTCCTTATTGTTTGAATACGATATATGCTTTCCGCTCATCCCTAGAAAAATAATTATAGCTAATTTCTTCCTGAAATTTTTAGGGGTATTAAGTGTTACCTCTAGATGTATTACATGTGTTCCATATAAATTCAATAAATGGTTTCCAATAGGACAAAGGCTTACAGGCTCTATTCAGTACTTTAATGACCCTTCACATGAATTGATGCCATAGGCATCTTTATATCACAATCTCCATCATATTTCAAAGCCCTGCTCCAGTCCTGAGCCCTTTATAAAACATTTGTTTGCTACATGTTGTATTAAAGGCTGCAAAGATTGGTTTTATTTTTTCTAAAGTCTCCTGCCCTTACAATAAATTTTACATAGTCAAAAATTTGCTTTCTCACTTCCAGAATGACCATGTGAGGACTTCAACAGACCCTCTCCCCAGTGAAGCAACCGTTTCATTGGTAAAATAGAAAGTATATTAAAAAAATAATAAAATAAATGTATCTGGAATTTTTCCTAAGAGGACATAGAAAATGAAGAAATGTTTATTTAAGAAAATCTATTAAATATTAGTAAGAACAGCAAGAATCTTTTCATGTGTATGTGTGTGTGGTTTGTGTGTGTGGCATATGATCCATGATCTGCTCCTGCATCCACCTTCATACCCAACTCAGTGTGAAGGATCTCTATGCTACATGTCTATGGCCAAGATGATGGGCACTTTCTTCTCCTAGTATCCAATCTAAAGCCATGGTTTTACTCTACTAGGTATAGGCAGCCAGTGTCTCTCATCCTCCTCCCCACCAATATGTTGCAGAAGTTCTATTCCAGGTAGCTATGGCCAAGAGGATTGGAGTTTCCTCATCTACCCCATTCATAAGGCAGAAGCTGTACTCCAGTCACAAAGGGCTGAGACTACTGGGAACTCATTGGCTTTGCTCCTGCTTGCTTATAGGCCGCTGGCTCCATGATGAAAGAGCCAAAGCAAGAAGACCAGGGGCTACCATCCCCATGTATCACCCAACCCACAGAGTAGATGTGTCCATCTGGAAGAAGGCCATTGTTCCCAGACCCAGTGCAAAGGCATAGAGGTTCTGCCCAGGGATGAGTCACCCTGTAAGAACAGAGATTTCTGCAGCTTTCCCTAAGGGGACTAACTTTATCTGGTACAGAGCATGCAAAGTTTATGACCAAAGAACACCTTGGTAGTAAGCAAATAAGAGGAGGCTAGTAGCACAATGATATTAGTAGCAACAAGCAACCAATAGACTGACTCAAAGTTTAGTAGAGAGAACTAGGGAAAGAGAAAGCTAAGAAGCCCCCTCCTGAGACTGGAGGAAGCACTGGAGATTGACAACGCCTTGCAGTTGCCAAGTTGCCCACTTAAAATGAATCACATTGGGGCGCCTGGGTGGCTCAGTTGGTTAAGCGACTGCCTTCGGCTCAGGTCATGATCCTGGAGTCCCGGGATCGAGTCCCGCATCGGGCTCCCTGCTCGGCAGGGAGTCTGCTTCTCCCTCTGACCCTCCTCCCTCTCATGCTCTCTGTCTCTCATTCTCTCTCTCTCAAATAAATAAATAAAAATCTTTAAAAAAAAAAATGAATCACATTGTAGGGCAATTCGTGCCCCCAAGCTGTTGTTAAAAACAATAGAACAGTCAGCTAACAATTAGTGGAGGGAAACAGCTGGGTATGATACCAAGAGAGGCAGACCAGCTAGAAGTTTAAGCTTAACAGAGAAGTTCAGGAAGAGATAATCCAGGAAGTTGACAGACCACGGTAATCCTTCATGGTTAGAGACTGACCAATCTGAAGCCGTGCCTCTGGGGAGTGACATCAGAAGCTACATACACCGCAGGAGAAATAGACTTCACTGAATTAGTCCAGCCAGGTTACTATACAAATCAACAACAGCGGGTCCTTGGCGGTGGAGTATAGGGTGGGGGCTGGGATGTGGTATCCAGAGTGGCTACAATCTGTTATCTAAAATGTCCAGTTTTTCATTGCTCTACTTCCTTATGTTTTTGAATGAAACAGGTAAAAAATAAATGCATATAGGTGAATATTAAAATGGACTACGAAAAAAAGTTGTTACAGTATGAGCATTGTGGTTTGTAATTATGTACATATATTTAAGAAATATTTAAAGGAAATTTAAATAAAGCATACTTTTTTCCTAACAGGAAAAAAAATAATAAATAAATAAAATATCCAGTTTTTAACAAAAAGTAAAATAGCATGAAAAGACCTGGAAAGTATGATCCATACACAGGAAAAAAAATAAATAAATACAATAGAAACTTCCTTTGAGACTACCCAAATGTAAGACTCAGCAAAGATGTCAAAGGAGCTTTTATGACTATATTCAAGAAATTAAAGGAAGTTATATTTGAAGACTTAAATGAAGATGATGATAATGTCTCATAAAAAAGAAAACAGTACAAAAGAGATAAAAATTACAAATGAGCCAAATGAAAAGGCTGGAGTTGAAAGTATAATAACAAAAATGGAAAATTCACTAGGGAGGTTCCGTAGATTTCAGCTAGAAGAATCTGTGAATTTGAAAATAGAGATTATGCAATCTAAAGAACAAATGAAGAAAAGTGAACAGAGCCTCAGAGAAATATGGAAAACTACTAAGTGCACCAAAGTATGCATAATGGAGGCACAAAAAGAGAATAAAAAGACAAAGAGGTCAAAAATATATTGAAGCACTGGGTGTTATATGCCAATAATGAATCCTGGAATACTACATCAAAAACTAATGATGTGGTTATTAACATAACATAATAAATAAATAAATATATATATATTTGAAGAAATAATGGCTGAACACCTCTGTGCATCCAAGAATCTCAGTGAGCTCCAAAGAGATCTATTCAGACACACATCATGGTTAAAACATTGAAAGACAAAAAGAAAATTTTGAAAGCAGCAAGAGAAAAACCACTCATTATATACATCGGAACTCCAATAAGACTAACAGCTGACATCTCATCATAATTATATCCTTTCCCATACAAAAATGTGGATAAGTAATTTTAATAATAAATGATTATTTAAAATTAAAAGACAATGCAACAAAAGTTATACTTCCAGATGATAGTATAGAATTGCTTAACAACTTTTATAGAGGCTTGTACATTTATAAAACGACAAACATATAATCTTAATATATAAGACAATGGTCTTATGAGAGTTTTTATTCTTGAATTATTCTTGAATTAATATAGAACATAGAAGATGGTAGCAAAAATATTTATAACACATGATAGCGTATATTAAGTGCTAAGTACCAGGTATATTGGTATAGAAAATATTACATTACTTACCCTGTCAGACTTTGCACACAAGACTGAGTCTCATGGCTACCAAGATCCTACTGAAATCATGGAAAAATAATTAAAAATTCTAAATTCATATATATGAAATTTAATGGAAAGGTAATCCTTCTTTAGATGAGAAATTCCCACAGAATTTGGAAGCAAAAGCCCCAGTTTGCTAATGTGTTGGACTATTTTTGAAGAGGTAGTTGATCTATTCTACTGAAATTGAAATAGGTGCTGTGGGTTTTGGAATCCCAGATTAACTACATCCTGCTTCAGGCAATTCTAGGGTCTCTGCACACCCATCCACTAAGGCAAAGATAGTTAGTTCCTAAGCTTTATAAGTTCTGTCGTATCCACCACTCCTAGGCATAGGACTCCTACTCCTTCATTCTAAAATACAAGTAGATACTCAAAGTACAATAAATATTTGAAGGAAATTATTAAAGAGAAAACGTTAAGATAAAAGAATGTAAAACTCGTACCAGAGGTTAGAGAGCAATGAAGAAACACAAGAGTTTAAAAAACATGACTATGCAAAGGATAAAGGGAGCTGGAACTTATCTGTATGATCTGGTAATTAGGAAATATAGGCTTACATATATTTGTATATAGTTTTGTAATTGTGGGCATCTGACATTATCCATTGGTCAACACCCTTTGAACTATATAGCACAGTGAATGAAGTCTCTGTCAAAACACTACTTGAACACAGGCTAAAGGAACAGAGACATTAGTGAGGACACACAACAAGGAACATTCTTTCCAAAAAACAGGAAAAAAAGAAAGCGAATGGGACAGAATATGAGAGAAAAGAAAAGACTCCAGGACCAGGAATGATTCCAGCATGTGAATTTTAAAGAAGAGGTGATAACAGAGAAGACACAGAGAGAATAATTAATATGCAATAACAATAATTCCTATGTGGTTAAAATAACTCACATGTAGTAATAATTTATATGTGGCTACAAGTAAGTTTTTCTCAGCTAAAAGAGACATAGCCCTTCAGATTTAAAAGGCTGAATACCAATGAGGATAGATAAAAATAATTCAATGAGCCACATTAGACATACTGTTATGAAATTTAACGTAATAAAATAATGTCCTAACGGCTTCTAGATAAAATAGGATAAGCTAAGAATGTGCAGTGTGTTGGGCGGGGGGTGGGGATAGCATGTTGGTTAAGCATCCCAGGCACAGGTTAAGCCTATCAGCTCAGGTCATGATCTCAGGGTCTTGCGATCCAGCCCTGAGTGGAGCTCCGTGCTCAGCAGGGAATCAGCTTGAAGATTCTCTCTCTCCTTCTCTTTCTGTCCCTCCCCCTGTTTGCATATGTGCGCAAGCTCTCTCTCTCTCTCTCTCTCTCTCAAATAAATAAATATAGGGCGCCTGGGTGGCTCAGTTGGTTAAGCGACTGCCTTCGGCTCAGGTCATGATCCTGGAGTCCCGGGATCGAGTCCCGCATCGGAATCCCTGCTCAGCGGGGAGTCTGCTTCTCCCTCTGACCCTCCCCCCCTCATGCTCTCTCTGTCTCATTCTCTCTCTCAAATAAATAAATAAAATCTTTAAATATATAAATAAATAAATACATAAATACATAAATACATAAATCTAAAAAAAAAAGGAATGGGGGTGCCTGGGTGGCTCAGATGGTTGAGCATCTGCCTTTGGCTCGGGTCATGGTCTCCAGGTGCTGGGATCTAGCCCCGAGTCGGGCTCCCAGCTCAGCGGGGAGTCTGCTTCTCCCTCTGTCTCTGCCTCTCCCTCTGCTTGTGCTCTTTCTGTCTCTCTCCCTTTCAAATGAATAAATAAAATCTTAAAAAAAAAGGAATGTGAATTATTTTGTTATAACATGTCTTATCAGTAACATTAAAGCTGGTATTAAGATAATACTAAGAGTTAGCTAAAAGTTTCTGTCTCCACCCACCATGACCCACCAGCAGAAAAGGGCACACAAGATTTTGAGGAAAAATAGCTTTGAACATGTGCTTCAGCTTAAACATTACTAAAATAGGTATTCCGAATGTTGCTGTTGCAAAGAATCAATTCATTTCTGTTTCATACACTTTCTGAGGATACTTGCAGATGCACTTCAGCTGAGGAGGAGTAGCTACCACAAAAGTGAAACACGTGGGTTGTAATTGTTCAGTGGAGAAATCTCAGGATGTCAATAATTCAGGCAAGAATTTTATTTGGCCTGAATTAGGATACTAATTTGGAGGCCTCCATGAAACATGTTTTTCAGGATAAAAATGGAATAATTTCAATAATGCATAAAACACAAGGAATGTTGTAAGATATCCTTAATATGGTGAGTACAGGAAAAATAATAAAAGCGTAAAATTATTTTTAAAACCTGAGGGGAAACTAGCAAGTAAATAAAAGAAAGGCACAAGAAGTTGTTCCACAAATAAAGTAAACCAAGCAGTATCATATTTTGAGCATTTGATGGAATGACAGGACCATCTAAAATACTTGCAGGTGTTTCCACTGATTGTCACAGGGTTTTTACAGTGGAATTATAAGAAAGGAAATGCAATCCTAGGAATCCACCTGCTTTATCATGGGCATTATAGATATAAAACTAACAATAAGTCACCACTTAATGATTTCCATCTATTATAAACAAAATATAGAATAATGTGCAGAAAACTTAATTATGATTACAGAGCAAAAGAATATAAATAATGTCATCCTTATAAAAATGCAGATGACTGGGGTGCCTGGGTGGCTCAGTCAGTTAAGCATCTGCCTTCAGCTAGGTCATGATCCCAGAGTCCTGGGATCGAGCCCCGAGTCGGGCTCCCTGCTCAGTGGGGAGCCTGCTTCTCCCTCTCCCTCTGCCCCTGCTCATGCTCTCTCTCACGTGCTCTCTCTCATTCCCTCTGAAATAAATAAAATCTTTAAAAAAATGCAGATGACAAGCGTTAACAGGCAGAAATGGAATGAGAGGGTTTTATGTATGTAGGGATGTTAATATGTCGATTTATAATGGAAGGAGTAAAGAGATTATAAAATTGATGAAATAGGAAATATAGGCTTATGTATATAGTGTGTATAGTTGGAGTGTGTGTGCATGTGTGTGCTATATAATGAAGATAACCAAAAGAAGAAAAGGTAGAGAGCAAGTTGTATCTTCAACTTTCATATGACAAGCTATAAGGATTGCTAAAGTTAATGAATTTTAAAAAGGCATGCAAGATATTATTGGCAGTTAATTAAAAGGCTCCAATCCGGATGTTGCCCATGAACCGTTAAAGAAGGATGCCAGACTCTGCGAGGGACTTTGGTGAGCCCGATTTGAAACACTCCATTTGGATACACCCTCCCCTTTAATGAACCAGGACAATCGCAAGGAAGTTTATCCCCTGAAGAGAAGGGGCCTTCAATACCCTGGAAGAGTGGTGGAAGAAATATCCTTGGTACTAATAGGTAAGAGAAATTAGAAAAAAAATCAGCCCCTACTGTGTTTGTGCCTTGTAACCAATACAAATGCCTCTTTGACTCAAGAGAATCACAACTCAAGAGAATTATTTTGCTGATACCAAAATGGCAAGTTGGTGTCTTTGAAGAAATGGAGAATAAGTGTTTAGATTCTTGCATAGCAATTTGACAAAGTGATTTCATGTTTGTTGAACGAAACAATTAAATGTTTGTTAAGTTTTATGTTTTTCATCCATCTTTCTAGTGCTATAGTGTATAGAAGTATCAGTCTATGATGGATAGGGGGCAAAAGATCTTGTCCATCATCATAGGGAGCTTGAAAAGCACTGCTCTGCAGCATCTAGCCCCGATCTGTCTTCGGTTTATTTCAAGTTCAAATCACTAGTGCCTAGAATGATGGTTGCCATAGGCCAGTGACTCAAGCAATATTTTAAGTGAAGGAAGGAGGGAATGTCTCAAACATGATATAGTTAATAAATATTTATTGAGTGTTTGAAAATTAAAAACTGGCTTCCTCCGGGGGGCAGGACTGGGAGAGCAGATGGATGAAAAAGGGGACTGCCTTTCATGATAGCCTCTTATTATTGCTTAATTTTTTACCACAAAATGTGAGCAAGAAGGAGGCTTTTAAATGGAGAAGAGAATTTCTCTGTAGAGATGAAAACGAGTCTGAGCTCGCTCTACAGGTGTAAAAATTCATGAATCAGAGAGGAGAGAGTGTTTTTGACTGTGATGTTTGTTTCAGGGAAGGTTATAGTGAACGCATATGAAGGAAAGTTATCTGAAATACAAATTAGGTATTACCATAAAAAAGGGATAATTGTAACTTGTATTTTAGACAAGTTTTGTTCTCTTTCCACACAATAGAAAGTAGCACTCAGTAGAATGTCAGGCATGTATTTGTGTGTGTGTATGATACTATAGTATAACCAGTGGATTTCCAAGAGGATTTCATAGTATCTGTAAGTATCTCATGGGCAGATGCCATGTCTTTTTCCTTTCATTATACTCTATGACAGCTAACATTTCTGAAATGGAAACTTTCTTCGCAAATCAGCTGTGGACAAATCCAGAAAAGAAAAAAAAAACTAGCAGTCTCCCTTCCTCTCTATGTTAATATGAGGCATTCCAACATCAGCTGCAATAATTTTGTATTTTTAAGAAACAAAAGGAGGAGCGCCTGGGTGGCTCAGTCCTTAAGCGTCTGCCTTTGGCTTGGGATCGCATCGGGCTACCTGCTCGGCGGGAAGCCTGCTTCTCCCTCTTCCACTCCCCCTGCTTGTGTTCCCTCTCTTGCTGTGTCTCTCTCTGTCAAATAAATAAATAAAATCCTTAAAAAAAAAAACAAGAAAAGAAACAAAAGGATTTCCCCTTCTCTAAAGGATGTGAAGAGAGGCTATTTAAGAGACTATGTATTTGATCAGAATCCCTCACAAAACAGACTGAATGAAATAGTACAGAGCATTCTTTTGTTATCTGATCTCTATCTATCTCATTCATTTGTTGCTAGTCTTGTGGTTTGGGCTGATATGTATCAAATGCCTACTATGTATAGGACTCCATGGATCTCAATCAAATGAAGAAAAAAAAATGAAAGCACCTGGTTTGGGACCTATTTTCAACAAGATGAGAATCATTTAGAAGAACCAGTAACCACCATATGAGTAAAAGAAAAAGCCAATCGCAGTGAGGGATTACAAACCACTGTAAATAGACCTTAGAAAATGCAAATCTGAACACGGGGCTCTTCAGGCTCATTCCAATTTACTGTTTTACCCTCTTCCCCTTTTTATGACACTCAGGAAAAAATTGCTTCCACTCTAAAAGTTATTGTATTATACATTTATGCAACAAGAAAAATGTTAATTCTTCAGGGAGATTTTCCCTTAGGCCTTCAATTTGATTTTGAAATGGATGAAGTGAATGACAGTATTTCATTATTGAAACCCCCCTAGGAAGGTATTTTGGTTTGCCTAGTAAATCGTGGGTGTCATGTTGATTTTCCTTTTATTACTCCACTAAAGGATGGTATTGACTCCTTGTGAAAATTGGGAATAAAGAAAAATAAACTATAAAATGTCTGTCCTTAATCTTCTCTCTTCTCAGTGTTAAGAAGCAAAGGAGAACTAATATAGTCACAGGATGGTTGTAGCTATGGTTACTTACACTAACTCCTGACATTTCAAAATACCTACATAGCAATACGGGCAAATAATAAGGCAATGTTGCAGTTACTCCTACTGAACGTTAAAAACTATCTTCACGTTCTTTACTATGTCTCATTATTCCTATAATCCATAAATTGTATTGTACAAAGGGTTTTCATTTATCATTGAAAGACCAGAGAGATCAAGCAACTTGCCCAAGACCACCCAATCGATCGGGTGGAAATATTGACTTGGTAGCCCAGCCTCTCTCTGAGCCCTAGCTTCTTCACAAAAGACATCAAGATACACCCCTGCAAGGTAAGCCTTCCTGTTACATCATTCATGGGAAAGTTGTGCTTTCATATTGCAGAGTTCGTTTGTTGTAGTTAATTCTCTCTGGCTGTAGTGAGTCTTCAAGCTTGTGTGTTGGCAGTGTTTCTGGTGTTTGTATTTTTAAAGGATCATGTGTCACTCGTACCCTACAGTGAAGGAGTACAATCCTTCAAGCCACCGGGCTTGCTTCAAACACCTCTTTCCTCTGCAAGATCCCACAGCTGGATTTCAAATCAATGCCTGTCACCCCACTGCTCGCAGATGATGTTCGATCCCAGTTCCTTACATGGTACTTGACGGAGATAGGGCATTATCAACTGTCTCAACTCTACCTTCCAGGTGGGTAAGACTGAGCACTTATTTTACATTTTAGATGCCCTGTTCAAGTCAAAGCCACGAGCATCTTAACGTCTTAGGATCTTGAGCATGCTCAGGAGCACGTCATTGTCAGTAGCTCTCATAGAGTAGCACCCAGACCATCATCAACTGGAGTTGGAAACTTGTTAGAAATAGAAATTCTTGGATCTGTCCCCAGACTTCAGAATGTCTAGAGGTGGGGCTTGGTGATCTGTGTTTCAGCAAGTCCCCAGGAGATTCTGATGGACAATGAAGATTAAAAACCAATTTTCTCTTATTCTGTGTTGGCTCATTCTGAGGAGCTGGGTTTGAACTTCTATCCATACTCACAGTTTTCTCATAAACCAACGAAGCAGCTTGAAGCACCTGGGTGGCGAGGTTGGTTAAGCATCCTACTCTTGGTTTCAGATTAGGCTGTAATCTCGGTTGTGAGATCCAGGCTCACATCAGGCTCTGCACGCTCAGTGTGGAGTCTGCTTGAGACTCTCTTTCTCTCTCCCTCTGCCCCTCCCACTCTAGCCCTCTCTCTCTCTCTCAAATAAATCAATAAATCTTTAAAAAAATAAATAAACTAAGCATCTTGCAGGAAAGACAAAAAGACTTTGAATTCTAATGAACATAATTTGACAGCCCCTTGAATATTGCTCTATTGTCCCTTGTTTCTCAACATGAGTTCTGAAAGGTCAGTTTCAAAATATATACATGCACAGACACGCATAAACAATAGACATTAGATTTAGTCATTTCATTAATGGTGGTTACTTTACAGTGCTACTCTGAAAGGTAATCATTTTTTAAAAAAGGCAGAAAAATGTGTCATTATGAGAACGGTTTACATAGGAATACAAATGTCTGTTTCTGGGGTGCCTGGGTGGCTCAGATGGTTAAGCATCTGCCTTCAGCTCAGGTCATGATCCCAGGGTCCTGGGATCGAGCCCCACATCGGGCTCCTGGCTCAGCGGGGAGCCTGCTTCTCCCTCTCCCTCTGCCTCTCCCCTGCTCATGCTCTCTCTCTCTGTATCCCTGTGTCTCAAATGAATAAATAAAATATTAAAAAAAATGTCTGTTTCTAGATGAGCAGGACTGAAAGTGTTTGTCTATGTGTAATCCTGATCTTTAATATATTTCTTTCTGTTTACAAGTGCTGCTGGTGGTAGTTTTATAGGAGATAAAGAGAAAGTTCCCCAAAAGGCATCTCTCCATCGCTGTGCCAGAGAAAACAATCTGAACATTTGGCACTAAGAATGTTCTCCAAAGGTGAATTAAATTCTATAATTTTCTTTGTTATTCATGGGCTTTAATTTCCTTGACAGAACTATGACCTATAAAAATGGCCTTGATCCTGGAATAGCAAATATATAAATTATTTATAATTTAAGATGTCCTTGCTACTTGTTCATTGGAATGAAATGCTACAAACACAAATGGAAATAGGTGAGCTAGAAAGGAATCTCGTATCTGGCCATCTGATTGGATATAAGACAAAGAATGGGATCCATTCATTCTCCAAATTAGAAAAAAGCAGGACTGTAATTGAAAGTCTGGTAAGCTTTATTCAGGTTACATTTGATGAAGAACTGAAATCACATCTTCATCATTATGCTGGGAAATTAGAGAATACACCAGAGCACATTGGATATTATCTAGTTATGCCCCTCATTTTACAAGTGAAGGAACTAAGACCTAAAAAGGAAGGCACATTACACATTTAATCTTGTTCTTTCTAGGCTGCCCTATTTCTTAGGATTATACTCTCTATTACTATCCTGGGACTGCCATAAGAAATTACCCTAAGCGTCATAGCTTAAAACAACAGATAATTATCTTGGTATAATTCTGGAGGCTAGAAATCTGAAATCCACTTGTTGGCAGCCCTCAGAAGCCTCTCGGGAAGAATTCTTTCTGCTCCTTCTAGCTTCTGAACAGAATGCTTCTAAGCCTTCAGACATTTCTTAGTTTGTGACGTGGGTTAGAAACATCAGTATTGTTAACACATCCACTAAACTCTATGAAATCAGAATAAAAATCCCAGTGGGAACATTTGTTAAAAATTACAAACTAACTCTTAAATTTATATGAAGAGCAGAGGACCTTGTGTTGCCAAATTAATCTTGGGGAAAAAAGAACAAATTTGGAAAACTATAAAACCTGATTTCTATACTTACTATAGAGCTATAGTAATCAACACAGTATGGTGTTGCTTTAAAAGCAGATAAATTAGTAGATCATTGGAACATACTAGAGGACCTAGAAATGACTCCACACTTACATGGTTGGTTGTTTTTCATACAGCTGTGTGATGATTACATTTTAAAAGGACAGGTTTCAGCTCCTTGAGAAAGACACTCCTTAGTGGTAGGAGACACATATAGATACACCTCAGAGGAACAGAAGAAGAATTTACAATTGCAATTTTAGTAAATGCTTTGGGAAAGGGAGGTCAGGGGGCTATTATCAGGTGTTGGCTAGAAGGAGCAGTCAATTCTTCTGGAAGCATTAAACTTTCTCAGGCAGATGTTTTAATAGTCAACTAGGGTCATTCTAGGGATGACCGCCTTCTGCTGCTTGAAGCCAGGCTGGAAGTTGGTCATCTCTTAATGCAAAGATTTGGATGGAGTCATTATGAGCTAAGAGTCTGGAGTTCTCAGCCCCAAACTGAAACAATCAAAGTCTAAAGGAATGGGGGAATGGATACATAAACTCCTCAGCAGTGAAAAGAAACCAAGTTTTAATTATAACACATAACAACATGAATAAAGCTCAATCACAATGCTCTGCAAAATAAGCCAGGCACCAGAGTGTATCCTGTACAGAGTACATCCTGTATGTTTCTATTTGCATGAAAACTAATCTGTGATGATAAAAAATCAGAAAAGGAATTTTTCTGTGGAGGAGAAAGGGTTCTTGTCTGTACTGTCTCTCCTGGTCTTCCACTTATAACACTTCTCATACTGATCTATGATTGTCTATTAACTAGCTTTTCCTGCGAACAACTGTGTCTTACTTACCTTCCAATCTCCAGGAATTCTCTTGAGCCTTGGTACAAGGTTGTTGACAAATCAGTGTTTATGGGCTCAAATTGAAACCCTGGTCTCATTGAGTTTGATCACAACATTTTCAGGGAATAATTTCCAGTCTACCCTTCCCTCAGCAAACAGAGAAGAGGGCTTGAGAAGTCGCTGTACTTGGAATACACTTTTGTTCCTTCATTAATGTCCATGATCTCAGGGGGCATCTCCATATCACAATATAAACTTTCTACGTCGGTGTGAAGGGAAAAAAATACAAAATGCCCCCCATTTCATTACTGCAGTCAATGGAAAAAAGCACAAACTTTAGGGCAGGAAAATTCTGAAAGTACTTACTAATCTCCTACTAATTCTCTTGCTTAACCACATAAACTTGGAAATAAAATCCAAATGTTAGATAAAATATATGCTTGCATGAAAATAAGAAAAGATAGGAAGGGATGCCAGTCTAAGTTTTAGTGATGCCCTACTATATGTAACAGTCTTTTTTTTTTTTTAAAGATTTTATTTATTTGAGAGAGAGAATGAGAGAGCAGGAGAGGGGGGAGGGTCAGAGGGAGAAGCAGACTCCCTGCCGAGCAGGGAGCCCGATGCGGGACTCGATCCTGGGACTCCAGGATCATGACCTGAGCCGAAGGCAGTGGCTTAACCAACTGAGCCACCCAGGCGCCCCTGTAACAGTCTTTGATAGCCATAGAAAATTTTAATTAAAAATAGAAAAATGCCCTTTAAAAATAACTCTGAAAAGTTTCCACAGGATGGTATCTGTTAGGTGCTATCACAATGAGGAAATGGGAGGAAGGAAAAAAAAAAAAAGATACCACTTTACATTCTCAGCTTCAATTTATTTAGAGAGAAATGCTGATCCGTCACCTTCTTGCAAGTGATACAAAAAGATGTATGCTCATTTGGTAAGAAGATATATAGACAGGCCAGAACTAGCTACTTAAAGAACCTCTGATGAGAAAAGATGACAGGACACTGCACATATAAATGGAAATATAAAACACACCATTTATTTCATAATTTTAATGGTCTAGCCAAGGCGAAGGTTTCCAGGCCATTGGTTAGGCAAATGTTATCATTTTACTCCTTTTCTTCTTTATACCTGCATGAAGATTCAGATCAGGAACACACAACTATTAGGTATTGGGACACAGCTAAAAATTATATGAAAAATAGTGTGACTAATGAAAAATCATAAAAGTACACTTGTATGTGAAGAGGCCATCAAAACCCATTCATTTTACCATCACCCTTAGGGTTATTTTTTCTTTTCTTTTTAGTTTTCTTCTGCCCCTCTAGATGCTATTTCTAAACTATATAAGGAAGTGAACAAACACCAAAATGCACCGTGTATTGATCTCATCTGTGCCTTTCCTTATAATCACTCTGAATGGACACTTTGGGTTCATCCTCTTTCTCAGTTGATATCATAGAAGGGAATGGAATCATTTGTTTTCTGGACTGTAAATTCAAAATCATGAAGAATCCTGGCTCTGGGCTTGTCTCTGACCCACGTTCCCCTTGCTGGGCTGGATTTCAGCTTCCAATGATGGGCAGGCCGACACAGAAACAGCCACAGGCACCCTTCTCTCTCTCACTTGCTTTTGTGTTAGCTTTGGGATGGCTCTTCTGATGGATGGGCAAGCTCTTGATCTCATATATCTTTCAATGCTTTGCCTTGCTTGGAATTCAAGAAACCTGCAGAGTGTCTCAGACGAGAATATGTGTCCTGCAGTGCTTCAAAGCCCTCAATTCAAAAGGCCTAAATCAGCAGCAACAATCACAACCACAAAAATATGCCACCGTCTATTGAAGGGAGAAGCCCAGCGAAAAGGCACATTGCACCAGGTGGTCTGCTGACTCTTCACATAGGCGGGAGCCCCTTAAAAGCAAGAAATTAGAAGGGAACCTCAGCAACCAGTAGATTCTAAGAAATAGCTATGGGATGTCAATTGTAAGGGATGTCAACTGTGAACTGGGTTGTTCCATACCTATGCTATCTCCCTGACAGATAAATAGACTGGATATTTAGAGAACTGTAATCTAACATAAAAGATAATATTCTCTATGGTTGGCGTATTTTAGTATCATAACTATTCTAAAGTGTTACAAAATGTTACTGGTTAAAATCATCAGTAACCGTCATTTAGAGAAGAGCTAGTTGCGGAGGCCTGTATTTAATAGCAAACAAAAAGTTATCAAATAATATAGATTAGATTATATCTATCAGAACATTGTATAAAGTGGATATCCAGACGCCTGGGTAGCTCAGTTGGTCGGCTAAGCATCTGCCTTCCACTCAGGTCATGATCCCAGGGTCTCAGGATAAAGCTGCACATCCGGCTCCCTGCTCAGCAGGGAGTCTGCTTCTCCCTCTGCCCCTCCCCGACCCTGCTCATGTTCGCTCTCTCTATGTGCTCTATCTCTCTCTCTCAAAAATAAAGAAATAAAATCTTAAAAAAAATAAAAATAAAAATAAAGTGGATATCCAAAAGTCCATGACAGGATATAAGAGCAAGAGCTACTAAATATAAGTGAAAGTGGTTAGAGCAGTGACCCAATATCTAAGCAGAGGGCTGGTGCTTCTGAAAGTAGGCCTTCCCTCACCTCTTCTATTCTGTACATTACTTATATCCCATTCATTTAACTGTTCTTACAGGCTGCCCGCCCTTCGTATAGCACTGATGGGCATGAATTTTAGTGACCACAGTTTACTTAAACAACATCAGTCGCCAACAGTTCCAATTCCAGTTACCTAGTACTATTACATAGTAACAGTGAGTAACTGCATGGAGTGCAAACCTTGCTGCTAGCTCTTCAGTCCACAAATCACTGTGTAAATAACAGACCCACATCACCGTCAATGACTAATCATGTACCATTTTTAAAGTCTGTGGTGATTGGTTGCTGCCCATATGTTCTTCAGTTCATATATGTACAGCAAAGCATGTCATTGTGTCACCTCCTTGTCTCTCAGTGATAGCCTCGTGTGACGTTGTACAAAAATAGATCATTGAAAGAAAAAATCGACCAATAAAGATGAAAGTGCAGGGAAAAAAAATGTGGTAATACTAGAATAGAAATTTGAGCCAAACATAAAATCCATTATAGAAGAAATAGCTGACCATAAAATTGTTGAGAGATTCTAGAGATTCAGCTAGAGGAGTTTAGCAAAGATGTATTTATCAACATAAGTGAGGAAAGTGGTTATAATGAAAAGGATGAGATATCTCAAAGAAAGTGATGATGCCAAAAAACTTCACATCGAAAGAACTCTCAGAGTTATTTCACAAAATTAAAGGAGGGATAAAATGCTAGCAGGTGATCCAAACAGAGAAGGTAATAACAATTTGCACAGGCACAGAAAAGATGCTTATTCTGTATCCTAAGTTATATGACTAGAAGAAGGCAAGTGCTATTTATAGAGATTTTATGAAGAAATAAACTGCTTAATTCTCAATGTTTCTAATGTTTTAAATCAATGTGATAAATGAATATTAGTTTTACTATTTTTTAAATACCCCTTTACATTTATAACCAACAATAAAATTTACAAGGTTTTGACAAAGCGTTTTTAAAAGTCATATAAGATTAATAAATTGCCCCATTGAGTATTAAGATCCCTTTGCATGGTGTCAGCTCACAGGGTAATTTGTGTGATCCCACACTATTGTGCAGCAAGTGATCCCTCTACTCAGAGTTCGTGCTAATGCATATATGCTTTCTTTCCTTCTTGTCTACCCAGTAAATGTCTTCTCTTGCTTCAAGACCCATCCCCAGAATCATCTTAAGGAAGTTTTCTTTAATGCTAAGTTGTTCCTGAATTTTGATATTTTTGACATGTTTTCCAGGTCCCTATGAGAGTATCTAATTTTACATTTTTACAGGTGTTTCTTCTCAAGGTTATGAATTTCAGAAATGTACATCTGTGTATCATTAACATGCAGCAACTTATCTGAGATAATGGGCTCTTAGGAATTGTTTATAAAATTGAATGATTTTGCCATTTCCTTTTTATTGCACAACTCCAAAAATTATATATCTGATGTTAGTAATTTTGTGTGTTCATAATGAACCCCAACTGTCCACAATGTGCTCTTGTGTTACACATCCTTAAGGCCCAAAGTTGTGCCAAACTTACACTTCAGAAATGGGTCTAGCATATTACTGCCTTTGAAGGACATTATACTGACCCTTGGTTTGGGCAAGGTGAATGAAGGTCTTTGATAACCTTGCAGAGTTGTGCAAGTACAAATTTTGATGGAGTTGCAGGGATGAAAGCCTGCTTGGAGTATATAAGGGGGAAAAAAATAGAAGGAAGTCTCTTGTTTAGAGATGGTAGATAGAAAACGTTCATCTATAATCATAGTCTCCCAAGACATCACTCATGGAGTAAAGGGATTTTTTAAAAGACATAACCACACAAAGATAATAACTGAAGGGGAAGCAACAGGTCTGGAAAAACAGTTAATCTGAAAAGTAAATGGACCTGTGGTAAAAGATCGACTAGATACATAAGAAATGGGACCCTAAACTCTTAGGGATAACTGAGAAATAACTTACATGTCATACTCTTTTGAAAAGGCAGTAATACTCTGCCACATAATGCTAGAAGTATAGTAAAGTGGTGGGAAGAAAGAAGAGGATTTAGTAGAAATGTTCCTTAATAACAGATCCTTTCAGACAGAAGTTCATTCTCTGAGAGTACACCCAGACATGTAACTCCACGTATGATTGAGGGTATTGGTGATATTTTGAAAGTCGGAGGACTAAATAGAGACACATGAAAGACATACTGAAACCTTCAGTACTCTGTTAGCTTCAGAATTTGGATGGATGATCATGCCTTCACTTTCCAGCAGGAAGCTGTAAAAAGTGTCTTCTGATGATTCTGACCAGCCCAGATCTATATGCTAAGGCTAAACATGTACCAACATCAGTGATCTCATGTTTGTATGTGTATAACTTGATAATATATATATAATGAATAACCCAAATGTGAAAAGTGAAAGAAACAAAATAAATACAATTTCCATGTCTCAGAGGAAGAAGACCTTAAAAAAATTACTATTTTTAAATAGATAAGAAAAATATGAAGCCATGAAAAATGAACAGCTAAATAAGAAAACTAAATGTCCAGGAAACAGGAAAATAGTTTTTAAAATTTAAAAATGTTGTAGGATAAAATGAAAACACATTTTGGAGAATTGCAAGATAAAGGTGAAGTCCCTTGAAAATGAGGACAAATTCAAAAAAGGGAAAATGGAAAATAAGAGAGAAAAAGAGATGAGATAAAAATACATATTTATGTAAAGAAACAAACATACATTCAAAGAAATCATCTAACTATCCAGGAAATCAAAATTCTATATAACAGGAGTTCTAGAAAGGAAGATCAGAAACAATGAACAGAGTGGGTTATCAACAAAATATTTCAAGATTGACAGATATGTATACAAAGTATTCAGTGTGGTTGATTAGCAAACCCACACCAGCGATTATCATTCAGAAAGTTTATAACACTAGGTAACAACAACAATAAAAATCTGTTAATCTTTTCAGAAGGAAACAAAAATAAATTAAATACTAAATAACAATTATATCAGTGGGGCACCTGGGTGGCTCAGTCAGTTTAGCGTCTGCCTTCGACTCAGGTCATGATCTCAGCGTCTTGGAATCGATCAAGCCCTGCGTGGGGCTTCCTGCTCAGTGGGGAGTCTGCTTCTCCCTCTCCCTCTGCCCCACCACGCCTCCCCCACTTGTGCTCTCTCTCTCAAATAAATAAGTAAAATCTTTAAAAAAAATTATATCGGGAATTTTAACAGAAATTAGGTTGATCTCAATCATGTCAAAACTCTAGAATCTAAAGTGTTCCCTCAAAAATGAAGGGAGAAAATCTGGTCAGCAAGAAGGTGTACTAGGAAGATCACTTGGGCATGGTATATAATCCTTTTAATTTGTTGTTGAATTCGGTTTTAGTCTTTTGTTTAGGATTTGTCCATCAATATTCATGGGGTTATTGGTCTGTTTTTCTCTCCTTGTAACGTCTTTGTCTGGCTTTGCTATCAAGGCCATTTTGGCCTCATGAATGAAACTGAAAGTGTTCCCTCCCTCTATTTTTTGGAAGGGCTTGATAAGAATGAGGGCTAAGTTTTCTTTCAATGTTTGGTACAACACACCAAGGCAGCAATCTGGTCCTAGGCTTTTCTTTCTTGGGAGATACTTGAGTACTAGTCTGATCATACTACTAGTTAAAGGTTAAACCAGATTTTTCTATTTCTTTGTGATTTAGTCTTGATAGATTGTATGTTTCTAGAAATGTGCACATTCATCTAAGTTATTCAGTTTGTTGGCATAGAAATGTTTATAATATTACTCTTTTATAATCCTTTCCATTTCTGTAAAATCAGTGCTATGGTTCCCTCTTTCATTTCTGATTTTAGTTATTTGAATCTTCAGGATTTTTCTTTGTCAGTCTAGCTAATGATTTTCCCATTTTGTTGATCTTCTCAAACCCATTATTTTGTTGTTTCTTTTTATTGTTTTCTAGACTCTTATTTATTTCTGTTATAATTTTATTGTTACCTTTCCTCTGCTAAATTTGGGTTTAATTTGTTCTTTTTCTAGTTCCCTAATGCATAAAGTGTACTCTTTGCTTTGAGACCTTTATTTTTTTTTATAATATAAGCTTTTATAGCTATAAACTCTTCCCTTAGCACTCCTTTTGCTTCATCTCTTATGTTTTGGTCTGTTGTGATATCATTGCATTGTCTCAAGATGTTAGTAGTTTCCCTTTTGATGTCTTCTTTGATTCATTGGCTGTTTGAGAGTGTGTTGTTCAATTTCTACATCTTTGGAATTTTCTAGTTTCCTTTCTTCTGATTTCTACTGTCATTCCACTATGGTTGGAAATATATTTTACGAGTTCAATCTTTTTAAATGCATTATGACTTATTTAGTGGCCTAACATATGAACTATCCTGGAGAATTTCCATATGCTCTTAGGAAAATGTGCATTATGCTATTATTTGGCAGAGTGTTCTATATACAGTTGTTAGGTCCAATTTGTCCATAGAGTTGTTCAAGTCCTCTATTCCCTTACTGATCTTCTCTCTGGTTGTTCTATCCATTATTACAAGTGGGTCATTAAAGTCTCCTACTGTTATTATGGAGCTATATCTATTTCTCCCTTTGATTCTGTCAATGTTTCATATATTTTGGAATTTTGATGTTTGGTGCATATATATTTACAATTGTTATATCTTCTAGATGAATTGACTCTTTAATCATTATAGAAGGTCCTATTTGTCTGTTATAAGGATGTTTGATCTAAAGTCTACTTTATCTGATATTAGTAAAGCCTCGTATATGCATACTAATTCTCTTTTGGTTACTGTTTTCTATTATTTGCATGAAATATCTTTTTCCATTCTTTCACTTTCAACCTATGCATGTCTTTAGATCTAAAGTGAGTCCTTTTAAACAGCATATACTTGGATCCTGTTTTCATTTTTGTTTTTGAATCCATTCTGCCAATCAGTGTTGTTGTTGTTGTTGTTTTCTGTTTGTTTGGGAAGTTTAATCCATTTATGTTAAGTAATTACTGATAGGGAAATACAAACTTTTGCCATTTTGTTGTTTGCTATACGTCTTATACTTTTTTATCCCTCATTACCATCGTGTTACATTACATTAGTTGTGTTTAGCTGATTTTTTGTAGTGACACTTTTTGATCTACCTCTCATTTCATTTTGCTTATATTTATAGATACTTTCTTGTTGGTTAGGGTGGAGATTACATATAACATCCAAAAATTGTAATAATCTATCTCAAATTAATCTTGAATTAATACCAACTTCACTTCAGTCACATACAAAATCTTAATACATTTAGACTTTGTCCTTATGTTGTTAATGTCACAGACTGCATCTTTATATACTGTGTGCACATGAACATAAATTTATAATTCTTTTCATTCAATTTTCTTTTAAATCTTGTGTAATAAAAAGTGGAATTACCAACCAAAACTACAATGTTACTGGGATGCCCGGGTGGCTCAGATGGTTAAGCGTCTGCCTCTGGCTCAGGTCATGATCCCAGGGTCCTGGGATGGAGCCCCTTGTCAGGCTCCTTGCTCAGCGGGAAGCCTGCTTCTCCCTCTGCCTGTAGCTGCCCCTGCTTGTGCTCTCGCTCTCTCTCTCTCTCTAGCAAATAAATAAATAAAATCTTAAAAAAAAAAAAACTACAATGTTACTTTTTTTTTTAATATTTGCCCATACATTTGCCTTTACCAGAGAACTTCAACGGGCATATCCTTAAAGATGTATAAAATGACAATAAGCTCATGAAAAGATATTCAAAGTCACTAATTATTAGGAAAATGCATACCAAACCCACAATGAGAGGCCACTTCCCAACTATTAGGATGGCTATGATGAAACAAAGAACACATAAGCAAGCAAAAAACAGAAATATATGTTCATGAGGATGAAGAGAAATTGGAGGCCTTGGGCATTGCTGGTGGAATGTCAAATGGTTTGACCAGTATAGAAACTGATAGGGCACTTTCTGAAAGAACTTAACCTTGGAATTACTATATGATCCAGCAGCTCCATTTCTGGAAATATACCCCCCAAAAATGAAAGAAAGGACTTGACAGATATTTGTCTGTCCATGTTCATAACAGCATTATTCACAATAGTAAAAGGGTAGAAACAACCTAAGTGCCCATCCATAGATAAATAAACATAATTATGACATACGCTACATGCATGAACCTTGAACACATTCTCCTAAGTGAAATAAGACACTCAGAAAAGAACAAATATTGCATGATTCCACTTACAAAAGGTTGTAATGAAATTCATAGTGACAGAGAGTAGAATGGTAATTGCCAGGACCTGGGGAAACGGGCAAGGAGGAGTTAATATTTAATGAGTGTAGAAGTAATCAAGTGTGAAGTTCCAATAAACATAAAATTAATACGCAAAGCAAAAAACAAAACAAAACAAACAAACACAACTCCCTCTAGTGCATTCTTTTCTAGGAAGTCATTGGAGAGTGACTATTTGAAAAATTTTAAAAGGGAGTGAACTAATAAAATGGGAGGAGTCCTGAGATGCTGGAATCTGGAGATCCGACGTAAGCATCAGAGAGAGGAAATTTGCAGGAAGGCAGTGAAGACCCTTTTCTGCAAGCTTGCTACGGGCAAGGAGCAAAGGAAACACTGCATAGTTGAAGAAGGCCAAAAGTTATGGGGCATATCTCTTCAGAAAGATAATGTGAATGTAATAGTTGAAGCATCTGAAAGTCTTTTGAGACTCTGATATGTGGCAGAGTAATCACGTTGAATTTGTGAATGTAGAAATCTAAATGAAGAAACAACACAAAAGAAATCCACCACCATACAAATGAAATAAAGTGAATGTAATCATAGTTTAATTCTGAGCTCAGTAGTAAATAGAATATAGTAGACATAAAATATTAAAATTGGAGTATTTACTTTTCTACCCAATTAGCAATATGACACTTAGGGGGTATGAATATGAATATAAACTATATGTATAATGAGGCAGAAAAATATATATAGCTTTTCATATTGGGAAGAAAACTGATGAATAAAACTTACAAATCAACAACAGCAACATCAGGGTGTTATTTAGACCCACGAAGATAAACATAATAGTTGGTGGGAAGACAGAGAACCTTGGCCTAGTGCATGCAGGTGGATGAATGTGGTGGTGGAAACTTGTGGGATTTCCCCTGTCAGGTTTCTGTTTTCTCAGAGAAGTAGCAACTGACCCTCCCACAGAGAGAAAGATTGAGGAGAAAGGTGTGGTGAATTAGGACAGAGATGAGAGTTTGAAATAATCATCTAAGGAAATGAGAGAGGGATGGACTTGGTGTAACAGTAATAAAACATTCATATGCTTTCATTAGTTTTTTTTTTTAATTCCTCTTTTTATGATACATCTAGGTGTGTCAGTTAACTGGAATAAAGTAAAATGATTTACTTTTAACCATTTAAATTAATCATTTTAATTTCTATTTAAAATAGAAAATTTCCGGGGTGTCCGGGTGGCTCAGTCAGTTAAGCATCTGCCTTCGGCTTAAGTCATGATCTCAGCCTCACATAGGCTCCCTGCTCAGTAGGGAATCTGCTTCTCCCTCTGCCCCTCCCCTCTGCTCGTGCTCACTCTCTCTCTCTCTCAAATGAATAAGTAAAATCTTAAAATA
The DNA here is from genome assembly GCF_002201575.2 of Neomonachus schauinslandi. Taxonomy (NCBI): domain Eukaryota; kingdom Metazoa; phylum Chordata; class Mammalia; order Carnivora; family Phocidae; genus Neomonachus; species Neomonachus schauinslandi. Next base: position 89,076,594 of record NC_058405.1, read on the forward strand.
AATAAATAAATAATATAAAATAGAAATTTTCCATGATGTCAAATTACCAAAAATGTCTCTATTCCCTCTTGCTCATACTGTTTGGTTGAAATTCAATTTTACATTTATAACGTTTGACCAAAAGAAGTTATACACAATGGTTGTCTAACTGTATTTCACATTTAAGGATGTAAATTTGAAAGTGATGTTTCTGTGAAGTCCAAAGAACCTAACCGGTTCTCATGTACAGACAAACTAAGCCGTCCTCCCCATCCGCCATGATTGGGCAGCTTTCTTTTTATTTATTTATTTATTTATTTATTTATTTATTTATTTATTTATTTATTATGTTAATCACCATACATTACATCATTAATTTTTGATGTAGTGTTCCATGACTCATTGTTTGTGTATAACACCCAGTGCTCCATGCGTACAGCTTTCTTGTAGACTGGGTGGTATTTCCAAATGGGTTTCGGATTTCTTGACTCTTCCACCTCATGTGCATCTCTTCTGCTTCTAATTTATGGAATTCCAGATTATTTTGCAAAGTTTAGCATGTAAACATGCATCATCTTTTTTTGTTCCCTTCCTTTGTTTTTAGAGTTAATCTGTGAAATTTATAAATGCAAAGGTAAAGCCTCATAAGACATTTCTCTTTTAGTCTTCAATTACAAAGCACAGATACCTCAAAAAACGAACACTGACTAATAAACAGGGTCAAATTGACCTCTCCTCTCCTTATAAAAGTGTTTGTTTATAAACTGTTGTTGCTAAGGGCAAGAAAATATCCCAAATTCAGTTAAAGAGGATGGGGGGAATTCTCCTTTTAAAATCACTCACCACAAAACTTCTAGTTAGCTATTCACAGCAGGAAACTCAGTGAAAATTATTTAAAGCACATTAATTCAAATCAGCACAGCCTACCTCCGTGAAAAAGTTGTTGCATAAAGGGAACAGTTCCTCTAATTAAATCTAAAAACTCTACAGCTGTGAAACTATAAATTTTTATCTATGCTAGCAGTAGCTGTAAAAGTGATTCTAAATTAAAATATTAACTTTTCCCCCCTACATACAATAAAAGACTTAAAACGTCCATAAAATGAATCAGATTGTTTTGGCCTTTCTAAGTGGATGCCCTGACTTTGGCAGACTTTTCCTACCTCAGAATAAAGCATTTACTATTTGCCAAAATGCCTCATGCCCTTATTTTTTGCAACTGTTTCTCAGCATGGCTCAACTACAAAGGAACTCACCATTTTGGTTTTTTGTTTGTGTTCTTTTCTTTCTTTCTGTCTTTCTTTCTTTTAATCAGTTGTTATTCCTGATCTATCAGTTGAAACAAACAATAACATCTGGTCTGTTGCCGGGTGAATAGTTAAATCTCCTCTCTCCAGGATTGGAAAATCTGTTTTTAGAACCTGAAGTATGGACTTCACACATGTTCAAATATGCATGTCCAAAACCTTGGCTGCTAAATCTCTACTAAAAAGGGAGGAGAACATCCCCCACAAGGATTGGTTTCCAGAAAGTCATCAGTGAGAATGGTAAATTACTAGTTTTGAACCATGGGAAACTAGCAGATAATTAAAAGTTACCATTTGCTGAGCTGATTCTAAGTTTCAGTTTGCTTGACACATTTTGTTATTTTGGTAAAGTTTCTTCTTATACCCACGCATCAGGGTATATTTGGAAAGTATCTGAAGATCTTTGCAGGCTTTACTGTGCCTTGTTAAAATAATCCCACCTGTGTAACATCTAGCCTTTTGAACTTTGCTGACTCTAGAGCTTCTGTCATCTGTGCCACAAACTGGAAATTCTACTGATAGCGTCTGGGGAGCCTATATGTGTTGGGCGGGGGGGAATGAAAGCGTGCATAGCGGTATGTATCCTCTATTGTCTTCTGGCAACAATCCCCAGTAGCTCACGTCCTCACCTCGAATTGATCAATTTATGAGGATCAGAGAGACATTCCATAGATTACTTTTGAAGTCACTGTAGTTCGAAAAGAGAGGCACGGCAATCTAAAAATGTTTCCCAGAGCCTCTTTGACCTTGCCCTTTCTCCTGGCATGAGGAGTAGGAGATAACCCCGTATGTGAAAATGCGTGGTTTTTTTTCTCTGGTTAATGATAATGGTATTTCATCTTTACAACCATTTTTTATCACACTTTTGTCAAGTTCTGGTCCTAAAGTAACTTAACTCCAGGATTGCTTCACAAATTAAACTCCCTTCCAAGCACTCATCGGTCCTTTATTCCCCTGCTCTAGAGTCATAGAACACACAGTTTACTCTAATTACCACATATTTTTTTATACTAATGGTCTTAGGTCAATGATGTTCTACAATGTGAAATTTCCCATTCGAAGGTGTATTTTCATGTTTATATATTTTAAAATTTATGGTGCCTCATTCTGACAATGGGCACATTTACCAACTCATTTATCTCCCACTGTAATGTTGCCAAACCATTGATGAGCTTTAAAACCGATAATACTTCAGAATCAAGACTGTTCATACTTCTTTTGTTTCTGCTTGATATGTTCTACTCCATCATATTGATAGCAGGAATAATAGAAATCAAAGAAAGCATTGGTTGAATCCAGGTTCTGTGTTCTTGGACAGCTTAAATCCATATGTAAGCTGTGAACACGAGTTAACTAATTCAGGACATTGTTTAGGGCATTGAACAACGTTGTGGGCAAACATGATGATTCCCCTTCCTTTTCCTCAGAGGACAAATTAATCAGTCCCTTAAAGGCCCAGTGGATGTTTGGTACTTGTCTTATGTTCAGTATTGTAGGTGTCCAACAGTGATAATTACTAACTACAGTATAAGCCTAATTATTTAATGGTTGTTTAAGCCTCAAACACATCTGAAAATACTGCAGAGAACAATGGAAGATATGTGAATGGCCTCTGAGAAATTATGTGAGATGTAATCAATTTATATGCTAGTACCAACCCACTTTTCCAGTAGGAGAGGTTTCAATACTTACTCTTTTTTTTTTAAGATTGTATTTATTCATCTGAGAGAGAGAGAGCATGAGCAGGGGTTCGCCAGAGGGAGAGGAGAAGCAGGCTCCCTGCCGAGCAGGGAGCCCGAGCGGGGTTCAATCCCAGGACCCTGAGATCATGACCTGAGCGGAAGGCAGACGCTTAACGACTGAGCCGCCCAGGTGCCCATCAAATACTTACTCTTATTTAAGGTGCAATACTAGCAGCCCTGTAGCCTTTGTGTTATATATTTCTAGTCCATTCTGTGGTGGATGTGTGGGAACTGTGTAGAAGAGGATAGAGCTGGAGATAGGTAAAAGAGATAACTACCATTCAAAATGAAAGGAATACAAAACATTCTGTTCTATATTTTTATCCTGCTATAGAATATATAAGAAACTTACCTGGAGTCCCTAAATATGGGGATAAGTAATCTTAAATACCTTAGCTACCCCTAATAGTATGCCAGCACGATAAGCCAGAGCAAGAGTAGAAATGATAGTCATCTCTGCCTTATCAAGAAAAGGCTATGCAGGTTTCATATACTCATTCAAGAGTCAGGAAGGTGTGAAGTATGTCTGAGAAAGACTTCTATCCGAAGTGGTTAAAATAAATTTTGTGCACTTCAACCTTCAGCCATCTGGAAAATTCTTTTATGTGGACTGTATTAGTCTTTGGTAAGGGCATATGAAAAAGGTACTAGTTTGCTTACTTGACGAAGAAAAATGAATTAATTGCTTTAGAAAATTACTCTGACCATATGGGCATGAACAATGGATGAGAGAAGCATTTGGATATAATAGAATGGTTCTAGCTTTTGAAATCCTCAACTTTGTGCTTCAACTATCTAGTATAAGCTGAATTCCTAAATATGTCAAAGCTTTGTCTATGTAATAGGAGCAAGAATACTTAATTCATAAACTATATATGGGGATAAATGAAATATATAAAGTTTGAAACATATAACACACTTATCACAGAGAGTTGCACATTTTAAACTCTAAGTAAATGGTGGTTGTGGTGGTAGAATCAATGACTATTAATTATCATTTTTAATCTTATTCCAATCATTATCATCATAATGTAATTCCCAGTAAACATACCTTTAGAGTAACTATTAAAAGTAGTAAAAGTTGAAGAAAGTAGTAAAAATTGAAAGAAATCTAATTTATTTGCCCCAAATTTCCCCGTTTCAATCCTATCGTACTGTCCTATCACAACAAGGAAATTAAGGAAAATAGAACATTTGATGTTGAAGTACGGACACAAGCTATCCCAAGCTTCATAAAAGGGCATTGCTACTGGAATGCTAAATTATCCTATAGATTTGGTATGTGAAAATGCCTAAAAGAGTAAGGACATTAACCTGCCGGACCCAACAAGTGAATTGTTTTGTTTTGTTTCTATATTAATTACTGTTGCTTAAAGCCACTACTTTTCTTTTCTTATTTTAAGATTTGTTTATTTGAGAGAGAGCAACGGGGGCAGGGAGCAGAGGGAGAGGGAGAGAGAATCTCAAGCAGACTCTGCACTGAGTGCAGAGCCCGACAGGGGGTTCCATCTCATGACCCTGCGATCACCACCTGAACCGAAACCAAGAGTTGGACGCTTAACCGGCTGTGCCACTGAGGTGCCCCTGAAGCCACCACTTTTCTGAGTGATTTGTTACACATCAGAAAATTAATACAACCTCTGGGACTTTTGGCAAGTGGTTTTCTTTTTTTTAAACTCAGTGTCCTTACTCGCAAAATGAGCAAGGTAATACCTAGCTCACAAGTTTTGCTTTATTTTGTTTTGTATCAAGATTAAACATCCTGGTATATCGATAGCTTTAAGTACTCAGTGAATGCAAGTTGTTCTTACTTCCCCTAATTTATGGGAAATGCCCTGCTTTTCCTAAAATACCTTGCACTTGTAAGAAGAGATATTACTTGTTTGGCTCCTATTCCCAGGGAGTAGGATAAATGCTTGTGCAATGTAAGGGTTTGAGGTGCTATAGCAGAATGGGATTCTAAAATGGCCTGAAATGTCAGATCATTCCCCAAGGCAATGAAAAACCATTTGTCTAAATATCAAGGGCTAGTTCCAATGTAGGAGGAAAGCAGCGGCAACCTTTATATCGTATCTTTGTAGGTTTGAAGACACAGAGGGAAAAGGATAGAACATGATTTCAGGGAAAAAAGAGTGTTCAGGAAGTAGAGTGAAAGGTGAATATGTCACTAATGTGTCCACTGCAAAATATGAAATCCTTTGCCTTACGCAAAGACACACCCTAAAGTGAACAATCAAGGTAGAGACAGTGACTGAGCTTCAGATATCTGAATGTTCTGCTCTAACATCCATTGTGAGAATTGGCCATTCCACTCACTGCTTCTCATTTACAGGATGGCTTCCACCATCCCTACCCCCTCCCCAGCTGTTCTGTTTCATGCTAACAAAAAATGGGAAGTGGGAAGTGCCAAGGAAGACAAAGAAGACCACTCCGGGGATTATCACCTATACCAAATACGCAGCTCTATCGCAATGACCAGAACTGTATTACATTTTACCATAGATGCACTAGCCATTGAGGAAATGGGTTTCTTGAGATCAATACAAATGTGTGCATATTACAGTTTTGCTATTAACGAAGAAATAGAAGTAAATATCACATGAGACAGCCAGCTATGTCCTCCATACTTGTCAAAGAGAACGAAAGCACATATGGTCAATTCTTATCATCTGTGGTAGTTATGTTCTATAAAGTTGCCACACTAAATTAATGAAAACTGGAGCATTGCTCTTAGGGAAAAGACAGGTTTCCTGTGAGGCACCAGCCATGACATTTTCACCAACTGATCAACACAATCTTGTTTTATATCTATTTATTTTTAGAGCATCTTATTTAATATATATTGTGATTAATTAACATTGAACTCACTACCAAGAGTACTATAATGCATGACTGAACAAAACTTATCTAACACATGTATTTTTTCCATAAGGCACATCACAGCTTTCTTGTGCTTAAGAACATGAGGCAGCATTCAGCACTAGGTAGATTTGCAGGCCATTGTGAACAGCAAAATCATTAACAAAAAGCACAGAAATGTTGGGGGGAAAAAAACAACACTAAATATGCTAAGAAAATGATGCTTGTTTATAGTACAAGAGCTGAAATAAGCAGAGTATTACCCTGTTTGACCTTCCTTGGGACCATGTTCATAGGACAGCTCAAATTTTTGAGGCTCTGTACATGTCTGGGAATGACCACAAAAGCAGCATGAGTTTTGATTTGGGGATTATAAAAAACTTTAATGATTAGGTGAATTCGCAAATATGGAATATTTGAATAATGAGGATCAAGTGTATTTATTTGGTGCTGATTATGTGAGGGATGAAGAGAAAGATCTGAAAGGCACAAAAATACCAATTTGCAAGTACTCAGTAGAGCCAAGCACTAAATACTTAATTACTAATGCTAAAACTGTAGAAAGGTGCTCCACAGAAGAGGAAAGCCACAAAAAGTGAATGGATGTGTTATTTCTCTATGAATCTTCTGATTTCGTATATGATGAAGAAGAAAAAAAATAATATTGGTGCACATAAGGGTTTCAGATAATTTTGAAATAAATATGTTAAATATTGCCTTTTGGCTTTCAAGTGAACTTGTGGCTATCTTAATTTTTTAAAATTCCATCCACTGAGGCTAAATATGGGAGGGGATATAGTCTGTCAGAAATCAGATTAATGCATGGTCTGTCCAAACATCCTCCAAGTTATCTATCAATGTCAATGGAGCATAGCCTTGTCTGACCATCTCTGAACAAGTGAATGCAGATTTTGGTCCTGATTAGGGGACAAATGTCAGTTCTTGCTTTATTTGGCCAGCTAGACCATGGGACTGGGAGCAAAGAGATACTCAAATTCAAGTGGTGTGTACTTGCATTAGGTGGATATTAGCATAATGACCTCTAAATATGCTTTCAACTCCAAGGCTTTGTTTTCTCTAGGATCTATCACACACCTAGTCCTTGGTTAAGTGCTGTATATGGTATAGTACCTCTATAATATGATAGATATCTCTTGCACTCAAAGAAGTTAATAATTATAAACAAAACACAACTAGAGGGAAATCAAACAGTCTATAATAACATGTTAAGTTGTATGCAGAATGAGACTGATGAGAAAATCTTTATTAAGGAGGTAAGCTTTGATTTTTGGCCTTAAAAAGACACAGAGAGTATTATTGGCCTAAAAATAATGACTATTTTTTATTCAAAAAAATATATACTGCATCCACACTATGTGCCAGTCACTCCTTGAGGTACTGGAGATGGAAGTGTGAACAAAACAAAACTCATGGAGGGGCGCCTGAGTGGCTCAGTCGTTAAGCGTCTGCCTTCAGCTCAGGTCATGATCCCAGGGTCCTGGGATCGAGCCCCACATCGGGCTCCCTGCTCAGTGGGAAGCCTGCTTCTCCCTCTCCCGCTCCCCCTACTTGTGTTCCCTCTCTCGCTGTGTCTCTCTCTGTCAAATAAATAAATAAAATCTTAAAAAAAAAAAAAAACTCATGGATAAAATAAGACTTTGTGTTGAGTAACTCATGTATACAAAGTTATTGTAAGATACTCTGTACATAAGCATTAATTCTTACAATACTAATGTAGATTAAATACTGTATTAAATGAATAGAAAGAAAGTTCAGGCGGTGAATTATTTATCCATGGCCAGAGACTATTAAGTGGTAGTAAAGGCATGACTATAAGTAGTACCTGGAGATCTTTGTCATAATTTTTTTTGCTAACCAAATGCAGACCTGAAACCTAATGCTAATTGAAATTAACTATGGGACACAACTAAGTATATGTTAGTTGATTCCTAAGATCCTTGAAAATCAGAGGGCTGGTGGGAGAGATCTGTAGGACAAAGTTTCCAAAGGGAGAACTGTAAGGTGAAAATAAATGTTTTGGCTGATAAGAGGGAAAGTAGAATTATTTGGTGATACATAGTTGGTGCCCTCAGCCTTAGGAGATCACACTTTTTGTTTCTTTTTTCATCGGCAGATTCCATCCCATTAAGCCTTCAAATGGATTAGTGAGGGAACAAGAATGGTGATGAGGGAATAAAGCCTGTTTTCATATGTATCTGATATTTAAACAACTCATAAGTCAAAGCATAAGTAAAATCAGCTGCTTAGGGAAGAGGCAGGCCAAGAGTGTCTGACCAAAAGGTAAGATTCAAAATAAACTGCAGAGGCTTTCTTTATCTTCAGGGATTTCTCATCTCCAAAACTCTAAACTTTTCCTTCAAGTGTTTAATAAGTTCATGATTTCAAGGAATATCTTGTTGCTCAAATTTGGGTAAAGTGTATGGGGTAAAGTTTATTAATTGATATCTTTTCTACTTAAATATAATGTGAAACACTGGTTATAAGTCTGAGGGTGGGCTCATCTGGAAAATTCTAATTCTGAATCTCTTGTTGAAATTCAAGCAACAAATTGTATCTGGGATTAGAGAACACATGGCTACCATCACCTATTGGCAAGACGGTCAATGAGGCAAAAATCAACAAACTCCTTAAGGTAATATTAACAAAGAAATCAGATCTTATATTTTTAAAAAAGATATATTTGGTCCATAACAGACAGTAAATATTTGATGACATATTCATATTCCCTTGTCCATTAATAGTTTTTAATAGAAAAGTAAAATATCTTTAATGAAATTGAGACAGCTGCCAAGGCATTTACATGCTTAATTTGGAAGTGGACATAGGTAATAATAATAGAAGTAATCCAAGCCTGAGGGAATTGCGATTAAAAAAAATTAATTACTGTTCTGGACAGAATTGTGTCTCCTCCACAAAATCTATATGTTGAAACCCTAACTGCCAATTTGACTGTATTTGGAGATAGGGCCTTTAAAGAGGAATTCAGATTAAATGAGTTTGCATGGATGGGCTTCTAATCCAATATGAATGGTGTCCTTGGGAGAAGAGGAACAGATAACAAGGATGCATACTCACAGAGCAAAATACATGTGAGGACACACTGAGAAGGTGGCCATCTTTAAACCAAGGATACAGACCTCAGAAGAAAATAGACCTGCTGGTACCTTGAACTTGGACTTCCAGCCTGCAGAACTGTGAAAAAATAAATGTATGTTATTCAAGCCACCCCATCTGTGGTATTTTGTTATGGTGACCTTTGCAGACTCATACAATTACAAATGGCCGCTGTTTCTGGTGGTTACAAATAAGTACAGATACAACTTCCAACAGAAAATACTTAAATTGGGGCACCTGGGTGGCTCAGTCTTTAAGCATCTGCCTTTGGCTCAGGTCCCACATCCTGGGGCCCTGAGATCGAGCCCCGCACTGGGCTCCCTGCCCGGCAGGAAGCCTGCTTCTCCCTCTCCCACTCCCCATGCTTGTGTTCCCTCTGTCGCTGTCTCTCTCGGTCAAGTAAATAAATAAAATCTTAAAAAAAAAAGAAAGAAAATACTTAAATATATTGGATAATATATAACCAAAATTTTTAAGGTGTAATTTATATGGGATAAGGCAATGAATACAGTAGGAGACCAGAAGCTGTAAGACAAAGCACCATTTTGCCTGTCTGGGCCTTGGTTCTTTATGGAGAGATAAGAAATGAAACTCTTCCCTTGGATTATTTTTATTATGAGCTGGCATTTAACATTTATATTATTTATATAATTATATTATTATATTAACATATAATGTTACCTAAAATATCTTTTGGACCTGGTTTGGTTGAGCCTTGGCACCTGAGGAAAAAAAAAAAGTTAAATCTTGTATGAAAGAATTCTCTTTAAACATAGACCTGATCCCAGGGAACAAGAACAAAAAATTAAAAAATCATTTAACTCTGGAAGATTAAAAAAAAATTACAGATGTGGGTTAACAAGAATAATCTACTATAAACTCAGATCCACGAAGATTACAGGTTAAAATTATATAGTATATAACATTAAATAAAATAATTACAAAATAGACGGTAATTTATGACAAAGACATAAGAAATGACAGAATTTATACTGATTTGAAAAAACAGAACTTCTATAAATTAAAAAAAAGAAAAATACTTAAGAAATGTTTTAAACTGATAAAAATACATTGATCCTCAAGTATTAAAGTCCAGTAATCACAATTTACACATTAAGGACAAGAGATATTTTGAGAGGGACCAGAAAAACAAAACAAAAAAAAATTGGGGCTTTGGCATTGGGGTTTGATAAAAGATACCAGCAGTAGCTGTGGAACTCAAAGGAGAGTAGAATAATCTAATTCAACATAGAGTGATATGTTAATTTAGAGTTTCATAGGCAGTGAAAATATATTTCAAGATTGAATGTAAAAAAAAAAACCCACATTTTCAGAGAAATCAAAATCTGAGTTTGACATTGCCTTCGCTGCAGTAAACGTTCTGAAAAATTGATATCACGTTGAAGAAATATGTTCATATTGGAATATCTTCAGTTTTTCAGTACAAGAAGGAATGAAAGCTGAAGAGAGTCTTCCAAATATGTGTCTAAACATAATAAAAGAACATATAAAATTATTAAATTACTTATATTAGAAAAGAAGTGATAGAATCCATATACATAATAATATCATATGATATAAGAAGGGAAAACTGGTTTTATTTTAAGAACCTTCTATTGTTTAGGGAAAAAAATAAAGGTTGCAATTAACTTCAGAATTTGATGAACCCCCATATACATGCTAAAATGAAATACAGCTCATAATTTACAAATTAACAGAATACAAAAAAATGGAATCATGAAAATCTGCTATGAAAAGAAAGGAAGAATATATATGAATTCATATTGCAACATATTAGTATGCATATTAAATGTTAAAAGGAAAATAGAAATTTGTGTGACTCAAAAAGGCAAATGAAGCCAAATGCTGATCACAGTGACGTATTCAAAAGAGACCCCAAAATTGAGAGGAATGATGTGGGAAGTTATATACAAGTATTAACCACTTGAACATAGTATAGCTGTAGAAGTTTATCAATAAAAATAAAAAAATGAAGACAACCAAACATCGCTAAGAGATAAAGAGGATCATCAATTTATAATGATAAAAGGAAGTTATTGCAATTCTAAACTTCTGTACATTTAGTAACATAGCCTTAAATATGAAACAAAACTAGGAAGAAGTAAATATATTTATAATCAGAGCTGAAGACTTTAACAAACCTCTGTTAATAAACAATAAAATATTTAAATAAGACAATTAACATGTAATCTAACAAATATTGTATATTACATTGCCACCACAAATGAAAAATAGACCTCATTTTCAAAAAAATGTAAAATAGATGACAACTGACATCTCTCCAAGATACATGACTATTCTGTACAAATGTAAAGCCTTTGTAGTGGGGCTCCTGGGTGGCTCAGTTGGTTAAGCGTCTGATTCTTGGTTTCAGCTCAGGTCATGATCTCAGGGACGTGAGATGGAGCCCGGTGTTGGGCTCCATACTCAGCAGAGATATCTGCTTGAGATTCTCTCCCATTCTCTCTGCCCCCACCCACCCCATGCTCTCTCTCTCTCTAAAAGAAAAAAGAAAAAAAAATAGAGACAATGGGTAAGGATGGGGAGAATTAGTATTATTAATGATGTTAAGAAATTTCAGATTTATTTAAATATTCAAAGAAATTCCACACAATATCCTAAAACAGTTTTCTGTAAACTTGACAAGTGAATTTAAATATTATGTTTCTTTTTTTTGTAACTTTAGATATAACTAAAGTACAATAAATTGAGCATACATAAGCTCTGACAAATGTGTATAATCATAGATCACCACAATCAAAATAACATGCATTTCAATTGCTGCTAAAAGTTCTTCATGCCTCTTTATAACCAGCATTCCCTTTCATACTCAGGATACCACTGATGTACTTTGTGTCACTATAAATTCCTATGTTACTCTTAGACATTATAAACAGTATCACTGAACATATATTGTTCATTGGCCTGGTTTCCTTCATTATAGTGTAATGATTGTTAAATCCATCTATGTTGTTGCATGTATCACTAGTTTTATCTTTTATATTGCTTAGTAATATTTCTATTGTATGGATATAACACAGTCTGTTTATCCATTCACATGTTGCTGGAGACTTGAGTTGTTTCCAGTTAGGCTAATATAAAGAAAGCCACTATGAACATTCACGTACGAGTACTTGTCTGTACATTTTCATTTATTTGGGATATCTGCCTAGGAGTGGAATTGCTGGTCATAAGGCCTTATGATGGGTACATTATTAGCTTTTTTTATTATTATTATGTTATGTTAATCACCATACATTACATCATTAGTTTTTGATGCAGTGTTCCACGATTCATTGTTTGCGTATAACACCCAATGCTCCATGCAGTACGTGCCCTCTTTAATACCCATCACCAGGCTATCCCATCCCCCAAGCCCCTCCCCTCTAGAACCCTCAGTTTGTTTCTCAGAGTCCGTAGTCTCTCATGGTTCGTCTCCCCCTCCAATTATTAGCTTTTTAAGAAAATGCAAATTGTTTTCTAAAGCGGTTATAAAATTTTACATTCTCACCAGCAATTCTGAGAATTCCAGTGGCTTCACATCCTTGCCAACATGAGGTCTGATCATTTTATTCCTTGATTTTAGCCACTCTAATGTTTGTGTGGTGATATCTCATTATGACTTTAATTTACATTTTCTATTTATGAATCTTTTCATGTTTATTGGTCATTCGTGTATTTGTTATGAATTATCGACTCAAATATTTTGACATTCAAAAAAAATATATTAGGTCGTTCATCTCTTAGTATTTCTAAGGGTTATTTATATCCCCTGGATACAAGTAGTTTTTCTGACATGCATGTTGTCAATCTTTTCTCCCACTATGTGGCTCACATTGTTTTTTTCATGGTGTCTTTCAAAAAGCAAAATTTCTAATTTTGATGAAATACTATTTATCAAGTCCACAAAAAAGGTAAAAATTTCAACATAAGTCAATCAATTCCAAAATCTTACTAGTTTAACACAACAAAAGTTTATTTCTTACATAATTAGTTTGGGTTGGCTGGGGAATTTGCTCACTGCAGTTATTCAGAGATCCAAAAGGAAGGAGTTTTACTTTGACACATGCAAACATTATCCCTTCAGCAAGGATAAGGGAGGATGGCAAATCATTTACTTGCTCTTCAAATGCCTAGTATGAGGTCACAATATTATTTCACATATGAAATCACATACGTGAAATGGTATCATTGATCTCCATTTACAAAGCTATATGTTGTCCCTGAAACCTTCCAACAATAATGAACTTGACTCTGGATTATAACTATTTAGAACACTGTCCTTCACTCTGGAATAAGAACGAACACTCTCTCTTTCTCTCTCTCTTTCATATACATAAAGACGTATATAATACATATCATATAAATCCGTAAGAAAAAGACAAATAAAATGACAGAAAAAATGAGCAAAAGAACAAATGGCATTTAACAAAAGAGGAAATTTAAATGGCTTGCAAATAAGTAGGAACACACTCATCCTTTTTAGTAATGCATATTAAAGTTACCATTTTGAATAAGTGCATTACTTACATAACAGCAAATTTATTCCCAAGCATATATGCTAGAAAAACTCTTGCACCCATGAACAAAGAAACATACAAAGGAATGTATGCAGCAACAACATTCATAACAGCACCATTTGAAAACTACTCAAATGTATACTCAGAATAATAGTTAAATAAATTATGGTATTTTCATACAATTGATTACAACATTGCAACAGAGAAGGACTTTAGCAATGAGTATCAATATGAATACATTTCTAACATAATTGTAAGTAGAGATTGTAATCTGAAATAAGATAGTATAATTTCATTCTTACAAAATTAAAAAAAATAAATAATATGCCATTTAGGGATATGTAACAAAGAACCCATCACTTACAGAACAGGAAAATGTATGAACTAAGGATAGTGGTTATATATGCAGTGCATGTTTGAATAAGGGCACCTGGAGGCTGGAGACTTACACTGGTAACATAGTTTTCCTTAATTTTGATAGTGCTTCCATGGATTTTTTTATTATATTTGTAGTTATATATTAAGATTACATAAACTTTTTTGTATATACGAAATGTTTAACAATGATTTGCAAAAAAGAAATGTAAAATAAACATGCTTCTGTCTTAAATCTTCCAACACTATAGACTTGATTTCTGGGTTGTAAATATTGGGCACATTGTCCTTGACTCTGAAAGAAGAGGTCACATGATGCAGTGGGAAAGAACACTACCCTGGACATCACGGGAGGTGAGCTCTGGAGTGGTCAGAGCCTGAAGCAAACGTTATATTACTTCAAGGAAATGGCTTAACTCCTGTGATTTCCCTTATTTGCAAAATGAAGGAAATCAAAGTAGGGTATTTTTAAGCACATTCCTACTATAATATCACATAACTGAACATGTTTTCAGGAGGAAAATTGAGTTGGTGTGTTTTAAGAATCAGAGAATAAGTATATACCTCCCCTTTTTCATTTGCTAAAACTTGCATAGTTGGGAGGTCACAAATAACCTACGTGAAGTTCCCCATATTGAGCTATAGGTTGACTTAAACATGACTATAAACTTAGTAAGGGTCATAGCTGGGTCTCCAATTCAGATTATTCACCTGCTGCCCTCCTAATTTTTTTTTTTTTTGATTACACAAAAGTGTTCTTTAGTTATGTACCTCGAAGGAGAAATACTAGAGTTTCAGAAGGAAAAAAAAATGGAAGGAATGCTTTAAAAATAGAAGAAAAAGAGATTATGACTTAACTAGGTTTCAGTGGGAAAAGGGTTGGGAAGAAAAATAGATTAATCAAAAAGCCTATTACATTTTAGACATTATGCTAGGCATTGACTAATGGTATCTCATTTAATCTACATAACAATTTTAAGGGTAGTTATTTGTATCATTTATATTTTATAGATGGAGGAATTGAGGGTTTGAGAGGTGATTTTCCTTGAGCTTGAGACTGACAGTTTGTATGACAAAATCTCCTAGCCTAATTCTGACACCACACCCATTTAACTTGGTGAACTAGGTTTATCACCCCCTTGAAACTAAATTTATGAAAAAATCCAAAAATGATTGAGATGAATGGATAGCGATCCAAAGAGTATGATTAAGTGTGATCAGACTATGTGAGTTTTTAATCATGGAGAATAAATTTATCCTCAATAAGTGCTTTTCAGCAAACCTATGAGCAGAGTCTGCAATGCCTGTTCTGCAGCAGTGGCTTTGGGCTCAGGTAGCCAACAAACTCACAGAACGTAATAGACTTCATCCAGCCCCACTGATGACCAGCATAGTAGAGTGAGTGCTCCTCATCTGGCAGTCACAAATCATGAGGGACGAAGCTGAGTGTTCATGTGCAAATTACTTCACGTTAGGCAAATCATCAGCTATCGAATCCCTGCAGTTTTCATTTTACTGTTCATGCTTTACCCATTCTCTGGTTGATTACCATTATGAATTACTTAGTAAGCAGTCTTGAAAATGAAGAACAGGTGCTGATTTGTTGCAGTCATCTGTAAATAGAAGTGTGTGGGCTCACATACTCTATGTGTGGGTCACAGTTCCTGTGGGTAACCAAGTAGGGACCTTGGTAATGGACCTTTCTTCAGTGAGGTGGGGGGATGCTATGCAGGGCACGAAGTGGTGCCATAAACAACATTTCTGAAATAATAGAATTATCACATTCTCTTAACTGCCTGCCTCTATGTCTTCCCCACAAACTGGTGAGTTCTGTGAAGTTAGAAATGATCTGTCATATTTCAAACTAGGATTTCTTCTCATCCTAACACTTTCTTTCAGACCTCCCACCATTAAGCTAGTTCCTTAAGTAAGATGGTTTGGGATTAGCTTAAAAAACATATTCTTCTTTTATTCCCCGTACAAATTCGTACATGACTGAATCTTGCTGTATTTGTTGTACATTTCCTCTCTCATATTCTGCATGTCATTTCCTAGTATGACCCTGATCTCACATTCGCACCCCTGATCTCCTCACATTCACACCCCTGAGCTCACATTGGTGTAACTTCAACAATCTTGTAATTGACTTCTCCATCTTCAATCTCTCACTGTTCCAATGCATGCTTTGTTACCAGTGGAAGAAAAACAATTTAAACATTATATTTGACAGGTTAATTTGCAACAAAATGGCAGTAGACTCAGCTTAATGCCAAGAGATGTGGGAACTGAGGCTTTAAGAAACCCAGTAAATCACTGAGCATACAGAGCACATGGATTCAGGCACATTTGGTCTGATTGGAGAGGAGCCTGTGGAAGGAGGTTGGGAATCTTGGCCAGATGGACATGACTTCTAATACTACCATCTCCATTTATTTTTCCACTCAGAGCAAGTTACTTAACATCTCTTAATAACTGTTGTTCCTATAAAGTTAATATTATAATATTTACTTTCCACTATCATTTTGAAGATTGACACCAATATTAGCATATTATCTGGTACCAGGAGGTGTTTACTGAATAATTTTATTACTTATCTCAGTTAAATAGAATGGCCTTCTGGTCCCTATTAAATTAATAATCAATAGCTTTAATTTTGCGATGTATCATAAACTGGCAAACACAAATTTGTGGATGAAGCAGGCAAGATTTTTTTTTTTAAGATTTTATTTATTTGGGAGAGAGAGCAAGAGAGTGAGTGAGAGAGAACAAGAGAGCATGAGCAGGGGTAGTGGCAGAAGGAGAGGGAGAAGCAGACGCCCCACTGAGCAGGGAGCCCAATGTGGGGCTTAATCCCAGGACCTTGAGATCATGACCTGAGCTGAAGGCAGATGCTTAACCGACTGAGTCACCCAGTCAGCCCAAAAGCAGGCAAGATATTTAAATCTATTTTACTAATAAGCAAATCAAGGCTCATGGATGATAAGGTCATCCATGACCTAGTAATACACAGGTATCAATATTATGTTCCCAGCTACACTGAAAGCTTCTCAATGGCAGAATAATCTTTTTTTTTTGTAAATCTTCAAATATATATGCTAATGATAGATTAAGCTATATTATGCAGTGCTTAAAAGCATGGATTTTAAGTCCTAAAAAACCTCTTTTATGATCATGGGCACACTTAATTAACTTCTTTTGACTTCAGTTTTTTTATCAGTAAAAAAGGGACAATAACACCAATTTCCTTGACTTGATGTAAAAGTAATGTAAAATATTAAGAATGGTTAGTGTATAGGAAATAAAAAGCAAATAGGAGCTATGTTATAAATAAGAAGAAATAGTTTAGTAACGTCAAATGAATGTCAAACCATTCCCAATTTAATTAAACATAAATTCAAATGTTTTACCATGGAAATTGAAATAGTGTTTGCTATTCTGTTGGAAATTTCAACATGAACTAGCAAGGAAAGAAAATGTTTTGAATTAATTTCCTATCAGAACTGTAGTGTAGGAAAAAAGTTATCTGATTTTTTTTTTAAAGATTTTATTTATTTATTTGACAGAGAAAGACACAGCGAGAGAGGGAACACAAACGGGGAGTGGGAGAGGGAGAAGCAGACTCCCTGCCGAGCAGGGAGCCCGATGCGGGACTCGATCCTGGGACTCCAGGATCATGACCTGAGCCGAAGGCAGTCGCTTAACCAACTGAGCCACCCAGGCGCCCAAAAGTTATCTGATTTAATTATCAAAATATTCTTAGAGATAGATAAACTGATGTATGACCTTTCCATGTACATTGCATCATTGCATGGGGGTTTATTATAGATGGAAACATGACAGAACTTGGTACTAAATCAAGTTTTGTATCAATACAGTAAGTCCCTCAGTTACATAGTTGGGCTTTGAGAAGCAAGGAGTGAATTAGAAACATTTTTCTGAAATTCACATGATTATTGTTATCACTATGCCTATCATTCCTGTGTTTAGTAATATTAAAATGACTTGAATGATAGAGTTTCTATAGAACTGAGCTACAATTTATCTTAATATTAGGTATGTTTAAAATATTTACTTATAAAATGTAGATTTCACAAAAAATTATAGAATTTCTTACCCTAATCCAGAAATCAGGCTATCTTCAAATAAATTAAAGGAAGTTTTAGAGTATTTATAAATTACTTGTAAATAAACTCCATTTTAATAATTTCCAATGACTTTTTTACATGAATAAACAGAAGCATAATTTCAATATTTCCTTTAAACAACCTATATTTAATATAAAGTATAAGAAGATGTCATTTAAATGCATACCATCTACAAGTCTGTCTCTAAATTTCCCTGATTTAACAAGTTATGATTGGATCAATAACAGATATATCTCATTTTTCCTTTTTTTTTTTTTTGCCCAACTAATCTATGAGTTATTTTCTTTTAAGATTTATTTATTTATTTGAGAGAGAGAGAGAGCATGAGCAGGAGGGGGAGAGGGTGAGGGAGAGAGAGTCTCAAGCAGATACCATGTTGAGCATGGACCCTGACACAGGGCTCGATTTCATGACCCTGAGATCATGAGCTGAGCCAAAACCAAGAGTCAGATGCTTAACCAGTTGCACCATCCAGGCACACCTATGATGAGTTATTTTTTAATTTTTTTATTTTATTTTATTATTATATTTTTTTAAGATTTCACTTATTTGACAGAGAGAGACACACAGTGAGAGAGGGAACATAAGCAGGGGGAGTGGGAGAGGAAGAAGCAGGCTTCCCGCTGAGCAGGGAGCCCAATGTGGGGCTTGATCCCAGGACTCTGGGATCATGACCTGAGCTGAAGGCAGACGCTTAACTGACTGAGCCCCCCAGGCGCCCTGAGTTATTTTTTTAAATGTAAAATCTGCATACAATAAAAGTAACCATTTTACAGTGTACAATTCAGTGGCACCAAGTACATTCACAATGTTGTACAATCAATACCTGCTTCTAGTTTTAAAACATTTTTCTCACTCAAAAAGAAAACTGCATAAGCATAAAGTGGTTATTCCCCATTTCACCCTCTCCCCAGCCCCTGATAACCACCAATTTGCTTTTTGTCTCTATGAATTTACCTATTCTGGGTATTCTATTGCATTCCATTCCAGCTGGAATCATACATTATGTAACATTTTGTGTCTGGTTTCTTTCATTCAGCGTGTTTCTGAAGGTCATCCGTGTTGTAGTATGTTATCCATACTTCATTTTCTAACTGATAATATTCCATTATATGTACACACCACAATTTGTTTACTCATTCATGCTTTGATGAGCAGTTAGGTAATTTGCACCTTTTGACTCTTGAGAATAATGCTACCATGAATATTTGTGTATAGGTATGTGTTTGAGTACCTATTTTCATTTATTTTGGATATATATCTGGGAGTGGAATACTGGGTTATATGGTAATTCTATATTTCACCTTTTTAAAATAGACTTTATTTTTTTGTAGCAGTTTTAGGTTCATAGCAAAATGGAGCAGAAAGCACAGAGAGAGTTCCCATCCATATACACACCATTCCCACATATGTAGCTTACCCCACTATGAACATCCTGCCCCAGTGCAGTATCTTTGTATGCTTATCACCCCAAGTTCATAGTTTACATTAGGGTTCACTCTTGGTATTTCACATTTGTGGATTTTGACAAATGTATGTGACCTGCATCTACCATCATAATATCATACAGAGTAGTTTCACTGCCCTAAAAATCCTGTTGGCTCCACCTATTCATCTCCCCTTCAACCCTATTTCACTTTCCATGCAGGCACCAAACTGTTTTCCACAGTGCTTGAACCATTATACATTTCCATCACTGTATAAGAGCTCCCATTTTTCACATCCATAACACTTGTTATTTTCTGGTTATTTGTTTATAGCCATCCCAGTGTGTCTGAATTTGTATCTCATGATTTTGCTTTACGTTTTCCTAATACCTAAGGATATTAAGCCTTTCTCCAGGTGCTTTTTGAGCGCTGCTATCAAGTGCCCCAGACTTTGTGGTTGCCACCCAGAGGCACCACTTAATTGCCTATTTCTGGCAGCCAGAGGGGCTTATATTCTTGGGTCTCATGGGATTATAACAAGTGGAGAAATAATTCTTAACTGGCTACACCCCTGGGTACAGGGGAGAGGCAAATGACTGAAATACACAGTCTTTCTATGAAAGAGTCCAATTAACTTATCTCGTAAGCTAATTAAACACAAATTAAACACAATTAAATACAAATCTAAGGGCAAGGTGTAATCCTCCCCAGACATCTCCGAGAATGTCTGGCTTTCCCTCTGCCCTGCCCTAGGTTGCCAATGTCTCTAGGAAAGGATCCTGTGTACATATCTGAGCCCCCATCTTTTGTGGCACTATTCACAGAAAAAATCAATTGATATCTGGCTCTGGTGGCCAGTGGGGCTAACATTCATAGGTTTAATGGAACAGTAGCAAACAAAGAAAGAGTTCTTAGCTGACTCAGTATACTGGGTACAGACATAAATGCTGATCTTTTCAGAGGAAAAGACTTTCCTGACTGAGATCCTCTACCTCTGTGACACTGACAGGTCTTGGCACACCCTCAACTACGGAAGGCCATTAAAAATAAAGTAGGCTGATTGGACAATCACAAAGGTTTGAAAGCCAAGCAAGAGTTAGTGCAAGGTTGAATGGCAAGTTTCATCTCCTACATGGCGTCATTCCTTCAGGACTGGGAGACACGGGTATTTTATCTAATGCTTAGAAACCAACATAGAGAGCCAAAGAAAATGAAGAAATAGAGGAATATCTTCCAAACAAAAGAACAACATCAAACCTCAAAAAAGACCTTAATGAAATAGAGATAAGAAATTTACCCAAAAAAGAGACAAAAATTATGATCACTAAACTCAGAACAATGCATGAACAAGGAAAGAATTTTAAAAAATAGAAAATACAAGGAAGTACCAAACAGAAGACACAGAGCTGAGGAATGCAGTAACTGAACTGAAACATACAATAGAAGGGTTCAACAGCAGTGGAGATGAGTTCAGAGTCTGTAGTTTTATTTTTTGTGGTACCTTTGTTTGGCTTTGGTATCAGGGAAATGCTGGCCTCATGGAATGAGTTAGAAAGCGGTCCCTCATCTGTTTCCTTCTCAAGGTAAGGGATGTTTTTAATGGAGGATAGTCAGAAGAAAGGCAGGCAGGTGCAAGAAGCCCTTGTCCTGAAAGGATTATTCTACACCACCCTGGAAGGAGCCCTACACCCTTTCCCACATGAACAATTACCTGATAGGTAGAGGAGCACATGGACAAAAACCTGATTAGGTGACAGGCCCATGGAGGGTTAATCAGATTAAAACAGCATGCCAACAAGCCCATAAAAACCCCTAGATTCAAAGACCAAAACAGAAACCCTCTTGGCTCCCCTCCCTCTTTGGGAGCTTTGTGCTATCACTCAAACTTTTCTTTGCTGTCCACCACTCTCTGTCTGGTCTACCTCTTCATACTTCAAAGCAGTGTGACCAAGAACTGCGGGCACTAAAGGACAAGAAATCCTGAAACATTTTCAGTCATTATCTCTTCAATTAAATTTCCTACCCCGTTCTCTCCCTCTTCTCCTGGGATCCCTCATAACTTGTATGTTAGTCGGCTTACTGTTGTCCCATAAGTCCCTTAAGCTATCTTCACTCTTGTTCATTCTTTTGTCTTTTTGCTGCTCTGATTGGATGAGTTCTACTACTCTGTCTTTGAATTTATTCATCCTTTCTTCCTCTTCATCTAGATTTTCAATGGCATATTATACATGTTTTAGAGATTCTGTATTCTGCTTACTTTCTCTAACAAGTAATTTCGTGGTTGTTGTTCTACAAGGTAACTAATGTGTCTTGATTCAAATTCCAAACTCTGGCTTACCTGCAGTGGCCTTCAGCCCTGATCTTTTTCTAGTCCTTGCGCTCTCCAAATGCCACTTTGTGTTGGGCTCTGGGGGGGTCATCCCAGTACAGATGTAACTTAACAGTCAGCAAAAGATTGAGGTGGATTTTATAAGTGGAATTTGGGGGTTCAACCCTTGTATAGCTCATTCCCTTCTAGGATTTCCCCCTGACTTTTTACTGTTCTGAGAGCCTTACATTCTGTCCTCAGATACTGCTAATCCATGGAAAAAAAAAAAGTCTACATCTTCAAGTAAAAGCCACAGAGTTGTAAATCTCACCTGCCTAATTTCTTTCATGCCTATTGTGGTTACTCTCCAGTTTAATCAAATAGGGCTTTAAAATGTTTTGTCCAGGTTTTATTATTATTATATGTGAGAAGGTAATCTGGGACGCCTAGGTGGCTCATTCGTCAAGCATCTGACTTCAGTTCAGGTCATAATCCCAGCGTCCTGGGATCCAGCCCCACATCAGGTTCCCTGCTCAGTGGGGAGCCTGCTTCTCTCTCTCCAGCTCCCCCTGCTTGTGTTCCCTCTCTCACTGTGTCTCTCTCTCTCTGTCAAATAAATAAATAAAATCTTGAAAAAGAAAAAAAAAAGAAGGTAAATCTAATCTACTCAACTTTTACAGCTCATGTATGTTAACAAAATTTAAATTAAAAAATCTTAATTTTAATTATGTTTTCAGTTTATTTCTAATAGTTATATTGGTTATTTCTCCAACCAACTTCTCTATTATTTATAGTTTCTTGTTGCAAATACTTTCAAGTTCATTTTTTTTTTAATTACATGTATTTAACAGATCTATATCTGGTCTTCATGGTTCTATTTGGTTTTTCTTTGTGCTGGTTCTTGTTCATGGTGTCTTAGTTTATTGTGAGAGTAGCTACTTTTTACTGTATGCTATTTTCTAATATCCTTTTTTTAAAATTTTTTTTACATGGATTGAAGTTATTTTGTTCCAGAATATGTCTGTATTTGCTTCTTATTAGTCTCTGGGGGGACACTACTAATTTAGGTTACTGTAAATTAAATTCGCAGGTTGGAAATTTTTGAACCATTTGAGTTGTAAACATAACCTGATGGTTGAATTTATTTCAAATGCTCAGTCACATTTCAGCCCCCATTCTTTATCAAAATATTACATTTTCTATATTGCTTGGTTTCATCAGGGAACATATTTAGTTCTTTATTTCAATGACCTGTAACTCTTTGTATGTCTGATTTCCTATTAGACATTTCACCTTGTATAGGATCTAGACTTTGTCATCTATTCAGTCATTTCCATATGAGTCTATGAAGATCAAAGCTCAGGTCCACCTGGTAACTAAAATTAAATGCTCTGAAGTGAAAGCCGACTGCCAAATTCAGCTTGCAATAAGGGATTTCTGCCTTCACTTGGTCCTTGTTCTGATAGTATCTTTTTTTTTTTTTAAAGATTTTATTTATTTATTTGAGACAGAGAGAATGAGAGAGACAGAGAGCACATGAGAGGGGGGAGGGTCAGAGGGAGAAGCAGGCTCCCTGCCGAGCAGGGAGCCCGATGCGGCACTCGATCCCGGGACTCCAGGATCATGACCTGAGCCGAAGGCAGTCGCTTAACCAACTGAGCCACCCAGGCGCCCTGTTCTGATAGTATCTTATTTATTCATCTAATCACCTGTATTTTTAAGATGTTTTAAAGTAGCTTTATCCAGAGTACTTTTAAGTTATTTTTGGAAGGAGGACCCTTAAGTTTCTGGGGGAAAAAATAAAACTATTAGATACTAAAAACACATTTTTTTTTCTTAATCCTCACAAGAATCCTATATTGTTGGGCAATGATATTAGTTATTAATATTTCCATTTTCGAGGCAAGGAAACTTAAATTCATAGAATTTAAATAATACAACTCTAACTTCTTCAGTGAGTGGTGAAACTAGAATTGAAATTCAAGTCTGTGTGATACAAAAGCCCACGTTCTTTCCAACACCAACCTAGGTACGAATATTGGCTTCATAAGTGACTTACTGTGGAACTTGTGAGCTTTCTCACTTACCAAATTGGGACTATAACATCTATCATGCAATGTTGTTTAATTTTTAAATGAGATCATATATGTTTGAATATATGTAATAATACATACGAATTACTTACCAGATAACATGACACTGAATAATTACTATACATAATAGCTGGAAAAGTAGATGTTGTACATTTATAACATTTACATGTGTATATATTTCTAATTTAGCTCATAATTGTGCTATTGGTTCCTAAATAAGTGTTTGCGGAATTGACACATGAAAATACACATGATGAATGAATTAACCCACCAACTTATTTACATGAGTAGTCATCTTATTTAAATATAGCAGTTATCATTCTGCCTTTACTATTTCCATGTTTTTCAGACATCTGGAAAGTGTATTCTGACCCAGAACACAGTTCAGAATGTTTATGTTCCTAAGAGCAGTTAAAACCATTTTCCAAACATTTGTGTTATACTTAGAGTCGTGGTCGAGTAGTCTAAGCAATCAAACATTGATGTTGGAAGTCTGATCTTGACGTTGGCTCCCAGTGCTGCTGCAAGCAAGTCACTTAACCTTGGGTTTCAAGTTTTTCATCTGTAAAATTGGGATAAGAACACTTACCTGCCCCTCAGGAAAATGTGAAGATTTCTGAAAGTAAATGTGTTAGAAAGTGCTTTGAATGTGAACATGATACCCAAAATAGCAAAAACAAATCCCTTTCATTTTCCTTTCTGTTCCCACTAGTACTCCCTTCCTGTTAGGGATTTAAGTTTTGTAGAATCTGAGGTGTTCAAAAGCCAGAAAACAGGCCTTTCAGGAAAATTTTGCTGTTAACCATCTGGGAAACTGGTTGGTCCCTCATGCAGTTCACTGTCAATTAAGTAGAAAGTTAAAGCAATATTTTGAATGAAGGAGGCCCTACGCTCTTTATGTAGGGTTTCTTAGGATCAGCCTACTAGGGCTATTCTAATAATAATTTTACCAAAATGTTCAGAATTTTCCCCTAGGAACGTGTTTGACCTGGGAAAATATCATGGCATTTTGGAAGTTTGAAAACTACATTAACAGTGAATCTGCTGAAACTGAAGTTTATCTCTGGAGTCTTCTGTGAGGAAAAAATAAAATAAAAAAAAACATGGAGTTTCTATAGAGCAATCTGCTTAGGGCGATTTGTCATTCCTTATCACAAGCCCTGAAGACACAGCCTCCCTCCCACAGGTTCACACACTTGCATCAACCACTCTGTCCTGTCTGGCCCACAATGAAGCTTCTGAATGAGCAATTAGAATGCATTAGACAGAGGTGGGTGAGTAACCAAACCAAAACATGGAAATCATGACTGGGAGAATACTGAGTATTTGGGACCAGTTGCAGTTTGAGGGAGTTTCCTGCACAGAAGAGTTAGCTACGTTGGACAAGGAGAGAGTTGACGCAACTTGCATACCTTCTAGAACTTGGAGCTTTGGTGCCGCTTTATATGCAGAAGTTGAACACTGTCAGTTGTTCTCTGCCATCTACATGCCTTAGAGTCAGTAAATACTCAGAACCTCTCTGGATTCAATGTGGGGTTTTTTTGTTTATTTTGTTTGTTCTGTTTTGTTTTGTTTTCAGACAGTATGGTAAACAATCCAGCAAACAGCATCAAGAGAGAACATGGGGAAGAAGCTTCATACCTTCCCAAATATTTCATCTTTATTGTCCTGACTCCTTCCTGAGAATAGGATTTGAAGAAAAGAGCTCATCAAAACACCTAGGCCAGTACCTCCTTCTGACGCAGTCTTTAAATTCAATCAGTGAACACAATGAAATCAAGATGGAGCAATTCTTACTCCTGGCTATGATTTGCATTTCTTGGGACTTTATAGATGGAGTGACAATTGTCTTTGAAGTCTATGACTCTGCCCTAGATACTGGAGCTACTCTAACTAGCCTTCCTATGGACCCTTCCACATTGAGTAGAATGCCAATAGAAGCCCAATAAATATAAGTGTTTATTTTGTTCATTGCTAATTGATTTCTCCTCCCATTTGATATCTGTCCTTTTACTTTTACTATTTAGGGAAACATAATCTTTGACATGAAAATATCAACAGGTGTTGGAAAGACATTCCAGGAGTGAAGGTGAGCGATAGATGTGATAAATAATGCTTGAAAAGACAAGTATCAGCTAAAGCTGTAAATCGCTGCAATGTATGCCTTATGTTTGATAATTTTTATT
The DNA here is from genome assembly GCF_002201575.2 of Neomonachus schauinslandi. NCBI lineage: Eukaryota > Metazoa > Chordata > Mammalia > Carnivora > Phocidae > Neomonachus > Neomonachus schauinslandi. Next base: position 89,102,691 of record NC_058405.1, read on the forward strand.
ATCTTGAATATATTGCAAATGCATATATATTAGTAGCTATCCTTTATTGAATATTGCTGTGTATACAAATATATGAGTGTATGTGTATTGTTAGATCCTTCCTAATATGAAGGATGTATCAAAATGCACATAAAAGCAGGATCATAGCTCTCATGGTACACAAGTCTACAGTTGGTGGTCTATCACGTTCTACTCTTAAAGTCACTAACAAGACCCCCTAATCAATAAAATTCCTTTAACTTGAGTAAAGAAAATAGCTACAATCAGTAACAATGTTTATGAGTGATTATTCAAAAAAATGTACAATAGCCACAGTTCAGAAAGATCAACTACAAAATATTTTTTTAATAGAGAAAGGGGGGGTCCTGCTTATTAAAACAGTTCAACAAACATTGAACAACTAAACACTCTGGGTGGGAGCTCTGCCTTCTCTGCCCCGTGTGATTCAGAAGGTTGTGGAATACTTGGAGAAGAGAATATTAATTTTGGAAATTTTTCTTCTTGGTTTGCACGTGATAGTAATTCTTCATAGTGGAAAAAAAAGAGGAAGAAAACTTACTGATGGTGAGGACTTCAAATACTGGGTCTTCATGATAATATGTCTTATGGTAGGTGAATAAATTAGCATCCTGCCTTTTTATATTTGGATGAAACTTGTTAAAACGTATCTACTCTTTTTTTTTTTTAAGATTTGTTTATTTGAGAGAGAGAGAGAGAGAGAGAGCATGAGCTGGGGGAGGGGCAGAGGGAGAAGTAGACCTCCTGCTCAGCAGGGAACCTAAAGAGGAGCTTGATTCCAGGACCCTGGGATCATGACCTGAGCTGATGACAGACACTTAACCGACTGAGCCACCCAGGCGTCCCAAAATGTATCTACATTTGAGAACTGGATTCCTTCTTACAATTTAATACAATATGCACCAACACAGAGTGGAGGAAGGCCATAGATAAAGGGAAAATCACCCAAACAATGAATACTTCTCAAGAGATTCCTAGTTTGAAGGGCTGCCCCTCTGGTTTCATGAAGATGATAATTAGGTCTTATCTTGTGATGGAGACATATTTATTTCATGTTTTTCAGCATTTATTATATATCTTTGGGGACAAACTCTGTTACAGTTTATCACTCTGTTGCCTATTAGGAGAGTGTGTTGAGTGGATTAAGGGTACAGGTGGGTATACACTGTTCTGGAGATCAGGTAGAGATGCCTATGAGGTCTTTTTCTCAAGTGTCTAATGTATGACCGCAAAAAAAGCTTATAAACAATATACTAATCTTACAAGGCAGAAAAAAGTAAATAGCATCATATTCATCATGAAATAAGAGCAGGAATAAAAGAACTATCCTTTGACTAAGGGGAGAGATGAGAAATTGTGTTTCGCCAAGGAGGCTGGTGTTTGGAGGGCACACCATTTCCCATAGGAGATGAGACTTTAATGTTGAGAAACTTAGGAATTACAGAAGAAATTCCCCTCTTTGATTTTGTGACTTGAGCAAGATGGCCAGATTTGCAGTGCTCAGGCTGTATGCACCAGGATGTTTATATGCTCGTTGCCGATGCTCTGTGGGCATCTCTTCATTTCCTATAGGAAAGGTCAGTCAGAGCCACAGTTTTAGGTTCTGCCCTGAACTGGTTTGTTTTACGCAAGTTTTCTCCCATTATAGTCTTGTAATAATCCTGTGAGATCACTGCTATCCCCATATTAGAGATGAGGACCCTGAAGTCAGAAGGCACAAGGAATTTTTTTTTAAAGATTTTATTTATTAGGGCACCTGGTGGCTCAGTCAGTTAAGCATCTGCCTTCAGCTCAGGTCATGATCCCAAGGTCCTGGGATCGAGCCCCGCATCGGGCTCCCTGTTCAGCAGAGAGTCCACTTCTCCTTCTGCCTGCCACTGCCCCTCCTTTTACTTTCTCTCTGTCAAATAAATAAATAAAAATCTTAAAAAAAAAAAAAAAGATTTGAGAGAGAGACAGCATGAGCAGAGGGAGGGGAGTGGTAGAGGGAGAGGGACAAGAAGACTCCCCGCTGAGCAGGGAGCCCCACACAGGGTTCCGCATGGGGCTCGATCATGATCTGAGCCAAAGGCAGACGCTTAACCAACTGAGCCACCCAGGTGCCCCAAGAGGGCTCAAGGAATTTGTCCAAGGTTATGCAGTTAATAAATAGGTGGTGAAACCAGGATTGGCACCCAAGGTCAGTTTTCTCCAAAGCACAGGCTCTTTCGATCATGCACTCTTGTTTTGAATTGCAAGTCACCATCTGGCTTAGCAACAAGAGGAGAGGTTGACACAATTACAACTGGAGTTTAAACATTATTTATTCGTCTGCCATTGAAGGCTGCATTGATGACTTAGGCCTGATGAGAAAAAGCATGGTAATGACAACAATAAAGGGCATTGACACAAAACACGAAGAAACCCCTTCTTTCTGTCTGTTTCTACACATTTATTCCTGATTCTAATAGTACATGCAGAATTATTTTGTTTATAAGAAAATTTACAACTAGAGTGTTCTATGTTCCACGTTGTTACAAAGGTACCAGCCATGTAATTTTGTTCTAATTTCAATGTAAATTCCAAGTGTGCAATATGACTTGTTATGATTTTAATAATATTTATGTATTTGATTTTCCATCGATGGTTACCTTGTAATACTCAGTGTTTCTATTGCCATAAAATCATGTAACTGTGTTGTAAAACTACCTACCTGTGTTAAAGCAATTTTTTACATTTTACTGTACAAAATGGATCATTTTCAAATATATGTCTTTCATGTCTGTTTAATGTGGGGGGAAAAATGTCTCAGCCTCGTTTGGTTGGCTTATAAATGTCTCTTTGAAAACAGATATTTTCATGAAAACTTAGAATTAAAATGTATTTGGGGGAATAGAATCACCCAATCTAAAGGACTAAGGCATTCCGTTATCTTAGAAGCAGACTCCTTAGGAGCCTTAGCACAGGAGCTCTGACAAGTCAGGGCCTGGCTGAAGGTAGCTTGAGCCAGGAACAAAGTCCAATCTAACCGAAAGGTGGCTGGGACTTTGTGCAGTATCTAATTTTGCCCTCACTCCAGCCTCGAAACAGGATCAGCATTTTGTTGCATCTTCAAAAGTGACAAATATTATTTGTCAAAAACTAGCAATAAAGATCAAACAAAAAGTAAAGAACACCAGAGATACATTAAATTAAGAAATAAGACCTATTTAGTAAGCACGGAGTCAACAGGCTGGTGATAAATGCACCCTGATTGCCCTCTGGGGGTTTCACACAGGCTCACAGCTCTGACTTTGGCTCTTCTGCAGGTGAATAGGACCAGTTTCAAAATTCATCTTCCCTGAACCTTGTGCCATCACCAGTAGTTATTTTCAGGATTGGTAGCAAAACCTGCAAGAGCCTTATCAGCCCCCAACAGCTCTGAGCTGGTTTTTCCTGACGACCTTCCCCCAAAGAGTGAATGGATTCAATTTGTGTCAGCAACCACTTTATGATAGACACAAAAATGTGAACATTGAAAATCCAAACCAGATTTCCAATTACTATCAGCACATTTTCTGTCCTTTGAGAAAGGTAATAGGCATACTGCTTTTAGTTTTGATCATTGATATAGGGAGGCATACTCCTCTTACCTCTTAGAGTTCTATGTGTTTCTGCCTTGGCAGTTCTGAAAAATCCCCTATATGTTTACTTTTAGGTTCAACAAAGGAAAGGAAACAGTGGTTGCAGAAGGTGGCTAAAAGGTTGAATATGTGTAAAAAAAAAAAAAAATCCTTTCATTTGTAGCGTTTCATTTTTAAAAATTTGTTTAAATTACGTTCAGCAAATATGTAAAGAGAATTAGCCTATTCCTTAACTGTACTGGAGGTTGGGGCAAGGAGAAGGTGAAGATAGTAGAAAGTATTTAGAAAAGAGATGGTAGGGGCGCCTGGGTGGCTCAGTCATTAAGCGTCTGCCTTCAGCTCAGGTCATGATCCCAGGGTCCTAGGATTGAGCCCCGCATTGGGCTCCCTGCTTGGCGGGAAGCCTGCTTCTCCCTTTCCTCTGCCCCTGCTGTGTTCCTGCTCTCGCTGTGTCTCTCTCTGTCAAATAAATAAATAAAATATTTTAGAAAAGAGATGGTAAATAATAATAACTGGATTCTAAAATATATCAAGAGCTTTGCATAAATTATCATATGTAACATTGAGAGTCGCTCCCTCAAAATTATTATTTTCATTTTACAATGGAGGAAACCAAGGCTCAGAAGGAGGAGTTAATTTGCTCAGTTCTCCCAAAATATTGATAGATCCAGTATTTTAGCCTGGTTTGTTGATGCCAAAGACTATATTTGTTATATTTTGTGGTGTGGCCTCTTCAAGTAAGTACAAAATAATGCAGAGTTACCATTTATCTTTAAAATTAATGTTTCCTCTCGATTAAAGTCACCAGCTCTTGAGCATTTATCAAGAGAGGAGTTAAGCAGTGTTTGTACCCTGGACTGTATGACAAGGGGCTGCCTGCTTTTTGCTTATACTTGTGAAATTGTTAGGAGACTATTGTTGTGTTGGCACCGGAAGGAACAGTGACCCACTTTAGGCATTTGATAGAACTGGACATCAAATCTGAAAGGGGAGAATATATTTCATGTTGTTCAATTTCTGGACCATTTAATAAGAGAATTTAGTGGATATATTATAAGATTTTCACTATTGAAATGATATTAAACAAATTAGTAACAAGAGTCAAAGCAGTCATACGTTTTAATAAATTTTGTAGACAGCAATTATACAAATTCCAGTAAGAATCTTGGACCAGTGCAGGATAGTTGTAATTGAATAGTGTTAAATTATAATTATCTCCAGACTTGTAAATACTTTTTTTAAGAACTGCAAAGATGCAATCTTCATTTAGTTGAAGCCAGACTGACACAGTGTGGGGATGAGGCTTGGGAGCAGATGGGGGCAGAGTCAAATTCCAGATCTACAAGCTACTAGCTTTGTGGCATGGAGTTACTTGAAAATCTCTTTGATAATTTTATGTAATTTTCTGAAAAACTGAGGTTAATTGCACTTGTAAGGCAAGATATTTGAAATCATTGGGTATAGTGTATGGCCAGTAAGATCTCAATAAATGTTAATTTCTCTTCTCTCTGTGTAATTAAGCCAGGTCTGTGTCACTGGTAAATATCCTGGATATAGGTATTTAGCCAGTCTCTTCACAGTGAATTTGGTACATAATTAATCCCAAGCAAAAAAGAAAATTTCTGCTTCCTTTACAAATGCGATTCTTTATTATGAATGTCTAATTAATGGAATTTGCATTGGCTCTTTACAGAGAATTTCTTTATCGTGTTTCTTTTCTATCATAAATTTCTTCAATTCTTGTCATCTCTCCCCATAATGAATGTTCTTACTAACCCAAAGAAACGCTGCTGGAATCTTAAACCACTGTCTCAAAGACCAGACCCTTCAGCAGAGACCCAAAAACACTAAAAGAACAATGCAGATTTAAATAACATCTGCCTTCTCCTTGCTGGTTCAAAACATCTGCAGAGTTTACAGATGGATAATGTGTCATTTAACCCATATCATACTCATGCAAAAGGCCCTTAAAACTGGTAGATTTTATGGTTTTAATGGTAGGCTCTATGGTTTTGATTTTAATGAGTTTACTTCTATAAAACAGATTCTCTTTTATTTTTTCTGCTATTGGAGAAATTTTAAAAATCTACCCAAATACTTCTGAACTTACCCGGAAAAAAAATGTGTATTCATCAGACTTTATTAATATGAACTAGAAAGCAAAATTCCCATGTCCCCAAGCATACTACTGAAACAGTTGCTTGTAAGAAAAAAGAATTTAAAATAAGAATTAGCTCCATTGTAACCACAGGGAAGGAGACAACCAGACAAATGTTATACTTTGGTCAAAAAAATTTCTTCAAGCACTAGGAATATCTTGACAATAAAGAAGAGTTCATGGAAAGTAAATGTTGATTACATTGCCCGTTCTTTTCTCTCTTGGTGAAAAATAATCAGAGTGACATAGAAAATTAGTTGCCTATAGCTGAGATGCTGGGGATAAATCAAGCATTTCGGAACAGAATATACTCTGGAGAGTATTTGCTTCTAGTTATGTATTAAAATGAATGCTTCTGACAAATTATACCATTTAAACAGACAACATCTATCTTACCAGCTAGGTGGATTCTAAGAAACTGGCAGAGTTTACTTCTGTCTCTTTAGGTTCCCCATCCCACTTTCTCATTCTTTCCCTCCTCTGGCTGCTTCCCGATCTACTCAGTGAAAAGAGAGCTACTCTCAAAGGAATAAATCTGATACTGTCATAATTGTAATTTGCTGAGGTGTTTGTGAGTTTTATGACATTTGTTTAGCATGCATTTATATTTTTCTTTTATGATCAGAAGGTAAATGAGGTAGTTTTAAAATATGTATAACAATAAATCTATTGTATAACATATATAAATATATTTAAAATATAAATTTACATATATACATATATAATTGCATATAATTATATATGTTATATAAATATATTATACAAACATACATAGATAATAAAATCAGATTATAATAAAATGAAGAAAGATATAAAGACAAAATTACAATATTAGAATGGGATCAGGGGAGATTTGTACTGCTGCATATCTACAATGGGTCAATAACTCTGTCTTGACCTTTCCAACAACCAAAGCAAATGGTAAAATAACTTGTCACAATATCTATTAAGAAAAGTGGTTGATAGCTTGATTACTTGAAATCTGACTCTGATAACTTCAGGAAAGTTCTTCAGTAGTCTCAATGTCACTAAAATAAATACAAGATTCAATTTCTCTTAGCTGTTTCATCACATCACTCAACATAGGCTAAGAGAAGAAAGTAAAAAATATAATCTGTAACAGTGAGTCCCAAACTTATTGGATGGTGACAAAACATGCTTACTATACATTCTGATCCCTGTGTTCTATGTTCCTATGGAATCATGTCTGGAATTCTTTTTATTTTGTTTTGTTTTAAATCATCTTATTGCAATTACTGGTCTTTTTAAAAATTTTCTTTGCAAATTCTGTGGGACCAAATTATATTTGACTTCAAATTAAACCCCATTCTAATTTTGACTTCATGACTTATGACCTGGTTGGCCTTAGACCCTTTATTTAAACCTGCGTAGATTTATATAATAAGTAATAAGAAATATCTATAAAAATAATAATAAATATTTATGTAAATTGTGATATGTAGCTCATAAGTTTGTTGGAAGGTTGACTGACATGCAGAAGATGCCACCTGGGTACATAGTAAATACTCTATACTTTAGCTGCAGCTCTTATCTCTTATCTTAAGATCAGTCTGTTCTTCTGGTCCTTCAAATTATACCATGTAAACAAATGGATTATTTGCCAATAAAGGTAGCAATAATAGGCCCTGGATTAGGGGGCACTTGCCATTATTTAAAATATGCTGTCATTGTCTTTCACAATTTTCAGATATGCTTTCCAAATAGTTGGTGCAAGATGCATAGTTATTGTGAGTGTCTGTTGAAGTCGAGTACTACTTTCAATGACAGGATCAAATCCTGTCATTTTAACCCATTTGCTTTCTTTCTTTCCAATAATGGATGAGCTGTAGGTCCTCCTTTTGTGTTGACACAAAAGATATCATTTAGTTATTAATACAACCCCATGATGCAGATATTTTTTTCTGTATCATTTTTCATATAAAGAATGAAGGTGCAGCGAGTTTGAGAGATTCACCCCAAGTCACAGAGCTGGTGGTGATGGAGCTGTAACTGAGAAATCTGTTTGCCTGACTCTGACTCAGTGTCCTTTTCAGAGGGCATGCTCTCATGAACCATGCATCTGATGGGAACAGGAATTTCCCTCTGCACAGAATTTGGACTCCGTGGTATTATATGGGCTTGACAACCAATCCTCTAATATATCAGCATTTATAAAGTCTTTTCTATTTTTTTCCAGGTTTATTGAGGAATAACCGATTAATTAAAAGTATATATTTAAGGTATACAAAGTGAAAATTTCCTATACCTGTACCTTGTGAAATGATCACCACAGTCAAGCTAATTAATATATTCATTCTCTCACAGTTATCGTTCTCTGTGGGTGAGAACACAAGATCTACTCTCTTAGCAGGTTTCAAGCATACAGTATCGTATTATTAACTACAGCCATGATGCTATGCATTAGATCCCCATTCATCTTATAACTGAAAGTTTTGTACCCCTCGACCAACATCTCCCCATTTCTCCCACCCCCAGCCCCTAACAACCAGCATTCTACTCTCTGCTTCCATGAGCTTGGCATCTTTTTAGATTCCACATATATGTGACATCATATAGTATTTGTCTTTCTCTTTCCGACTTACAGTACTCAGAATAATGCTCTCAAGGTCCATCCACGCTGTCGCAAATGACAGGATTTCCTTCGTTTTATGGCTGAATAATATTCTATTGTGTATATATACCACATTTTTTAATCACTTCATTTGTCAGTGGGCACTTATGCTCTGTCCATGTCTTGACTGTTGTGACTAGTGCTGCAATAAACATGTGGGTGCAGATATCTCTTCGAGGCAGTGATTTTATTTCCTTTGGACATACACCCACAAGTGGGACTGTGGAAGCGTATGGCAGTTCTATTTTTAATTTTTTGAGGAAACTCTGTACTGTGTCTCATTATAGCTGTTCCAATTTACATTCCCACCAACAGCATAGGAGGGTTTAGTTTTCTTCACACCCTCACCAACACTGCTTATCTCTTGTCTTTTTGATAATAGCCATCCTAACAGGTGTAAGGTGATACCTCATCGTGGTTTCGATTGGTGTTTCCCTGATGTTTAAAAATGTTGAGTACATTTTCTTATACCTGTTGGCAAATAGTATATCTTCTTTGGAAATATATCTATTCAGATCCTTAGCCCATTTTTAATCAGATTATTTGGGTTTTTTGCTATTGAGTTTTATGAGTTCTTTATTTTTTTTTAAGATTTTATTTATTTATTTGACAGAGAGAGACACAGCAAGAGAGGGAACACAAGCAGGGGATTGGGAGAGGGAGAAGCAGGCTTCCCACTGAGCAGGGAGCCCGATGTGGGGCTCGATCCCAGGACCCTGGGATCATGACCTGAGCCGAAGGCAGACGCTTAACTGACTGAGCCACCCAGGCGCCCCATGAGTTCTTTGTATGTTTTGGCAATCAACACCTTGTTGGATAGATATAGGGTTTGCAAATATTTTCTCCCATTCAGTAGCTTGCCTTTTCATTTTTTTGATTATTTCCTTTGCTGTGCAGACGTTTTTAGTTTGATGTAGTCCCACTTGTTTACTTTTGCTTCTGTTGCCTGGGCTTTTGGTGTCATACCCAAAAAATCATTGTCAAAATTAATGTCAAGGAATTTGCCCTATGTTTTCTTCAGAATTTTATGGATTTAGGTCTGAGAAAGACTAGAGAGAGAGAAAGAGAGAGGGAGAGAGAGAAACATTCCTTTGTTCAAATATATTTGGAAATCCCCTGGTGAGACAAGTTAACCTAATGAGACTTGAATTAATATTTTAAAATTTTTGAACAGTTCTATTTACCACAGAACTCTGGGCCATTGACTCACCAGGGTATAAGATGTAGTCAGCCTTTGCTCTCTGCCTCAAATCTCAATCCCCCCTCAATCCCTATCTCTATATATACATCTGCCAGAGACATTTCATTCAACTACAAGTCCTCAAATTTTAGTACTGTGGCCCTTAGAGGCTCTACTTCAGCCCTGGAATAAAACCCATGTCCCCCAGGCTGGCATGAAAAGCCCTCAAGACCTTTGTGTGGCAGACCTCCCTAGCCTTCGGCACACTCATTACTTTATGGAGAGCTTCTTGAATGCATTTTTTTTTTTTTCTTTTAGCTTTGAGCCCTTGCTTGGGCTACTCCATCTGTCTAGAATGGCTGTTTATCTCTTCTTCACCTGACTGACTTAATTCAGGTGCTCTCTCCTCCAGGAAAACTCTGGGCCACCTTACTATTTTAGGTAACCTTTCCCCTTGCACACCCTGTACCATCACTTCTCATAAAGTTAATTTACTGTAGTGTAAAAATGCATGTCCTCCTGGTTTTTCCAATAACTTGAAAGGGGCTTTTTATCCCAGGGTATAGCATAAGGCCAAGAGGATAGAATGCACACTATAAAGATTTATTAAATTGAGCCCCACACATTCTCTCCATCTTTGTGTATATTCTCTCTTCTCTCTCTCTCTCAATCCCACGAACGTGTGCATGCACACGCACACACACACACACGTCTTTTTCCCATGCTGTCACTGTGAGCACAGACACAAAGTCATGTAAATAGGAGCATTGTTTTCCAACTGGACCCAGAAGCACTGACGTGGAATGGCAGTTTTCTCTACATCTTATATTTTTTTATTGGCGATCTTTATACTTTACACTCCAATAGCAGGATATAGTCACAACCAACCCTCTGCACCCCTAAGACATCGATCTTGTCAAATCTAATTGAATCAAAGCACAAGTAATTTATAAATGGAGTGCAGCTTGACAAATAGAAAAAAAAAGGGCGGGGTGGGGGGGGGAGAAAGAGACGCACATCCAACCAATACTTTCCCTTTAAGAGAGCACCTTGTGAGAATACCTTATAGCTTCCTAAAAATTTCTCTCTGTTGTTTGCAGCCTCTTTACTATCATAATTTTGCTCTTTGTTCAGAAACACGCATGCATCCCCAGCATTGCTTCTGGTTTGGCACAAGCTAAATACTTCCCAGAGTAGAAACTGCACATGCTACTTGGTGATATAAAATTGTCCATGTTTTTGTGGGAGGCTAGCCTTGGGTGGCAGCTTAGGATTTATGACAGCACTGTTGGAGGTCAGGGAACACACCACAGCGTGCACTTCAACTTGTGGCCCCACAGCCAGGCTCTATTTGACGTGGGCTTTTTGCAGCAGCAAAATCTCCAAATATTGTTCCTGAAAACTACCTGTGTCTCTATGCTCTGTAGGGTGTGCAATGGATCCTGGGCCACCAACTTAGCCAAGCACTGTCCTCTGGAATGAGTACTGCCAAATTCGGCCTGCATTATGCCTTTCTGTCCAAAGCCCTTCTCAACACTAGCTTGCTTGGGTCTCTGAAACTGATTTCACTGTAACCCTCCTCCTTCTTAGGGTAGTCGTTACCCATGGACTGTGGGACTAGAAGGAAGTATGATGGGGCCCTCCAGGGTACTAGTCCTAGCCTTTTCTTGATCTGGATGTTGGCTGTGGTGGTGGTGGTACTCATTTTGCAGAAGCTCATCAAGACTTGAAATTATTTTTCTATGTGTAGTATGATTTAATAAAAAGATATTTTAAAAGATACTTTCTTGAAGAACCATGTCCACTTTAACCAGGTGAAGGCATTTGGCAATTTCACTCTCCAGTCTAGTATAAAAAGAGTGGGCTTTGGATCTGACAAATCCCAATGAGCAGGCCAAGTCTGCTCGTTCTCTCCCTGTGTTTCCTCCCTCCTTTTGTTTCCCCACCTGCTAAATGGAAATTATCCTGCCTATTTAATAGGGTGATTGAGAGAATTGAATTGAATAAATAATAGAAAAGCACTTAGTACAAAAAGAAGCCAGTATATAGTGGCCGCTATTATTAATAGTAACAATGCAGCAGCCGACTGAGGAGTGGATAAAGAAAGATGAGAGGCTTTTCTGGTGTGGCTGAGGTATGGTGCAGCAGACATAGCAAGCTTTGTTAGGAAGAAGGAAGGCAGGAAGCCTAAGTGAAATCTATGCCATTGTGTGCAGGAAGAAGCACTGAAATGCATACAGATTCCAAAAAACACGGAGTCCCCACCAGGACTGGTCTGGTGTGGAGCAGGTCTTAATTGCCTCCTTGCAGTATGAATATCCATGAGAAAACCTTGTCAAGCCACCTCCTCCACACCCAAGGGCATGTTTTCACTTTCCCTTTGGTATGCTCATTTTCTGCTGGAACATAAGCTCCAAAACGGGGGAGTATTTTCCTTTAACAGAGGTTCTCTGAACCTCTAGAGCCACACCCAGAGCACAGCAATGGAGATTAAAGACATCAACAGTTAGTGGCGAGTTAATCAGATTGTATTCTGCTGTATCAAAGTGGCCTGGCATTTTGACAGCCATGCATTCTTGAGTATCAGCCATGGATGCTTGGATATAATGACTTCTTATTTACATATAATTTGAAATAGGTGAGCCAATGCCTATAGATTTAGGACAGCTCTTGTGTAGTAAACTTTGCTTTTAGGAGAGCTGAATTTGAGTTCTCACACCTCCACCTATCCATTTGGGCTACTAAGTAAGTAGTAGTGGTTCTCTTTTCATCTATAGACTGGGGAGAAGAAAACCAACATCAGAGAGCTGGTGAGGATTAATGGGATATTATTTTTAAAACAGTACCTGATAAGAGTAGGGTAAAGGGTATTTAAAGAGCTCTTTAGAGGGAAGCAAACCGTAAGAGACTCTTAACTATAGGAAAGAAACTGAGTGTTGCTGGAGGGGAGGTGCATGGTGGGTTGGGGTAACTGGGTGATGGACATTAAGGAGGGCATGTGATGGAATGAGCCCTGGGTGTTATATGCAACTGATGAATCACTAAATTCTACCTCTGAAACTAATAATACAGTATATGTTATCTAAATTGAATTTTAAAAAAAATTTTAAAAACAAAAAATAAAGAGCTCTTTAGCTTAACAGTTGACTGGTTGGAATTTTCCATCAATATGCGAGGAGGAGACCCTTCCTCAGAAGATATTATAATAGTTTATTTATAAAGGAGGCTTTAAGAATTACGGTCAAGTAGAACAAGTGAGTGGACTTCTCCTTTCCCTAAGAGATAAAAAGTATTTGTGGATGTGAAGAAGATGAAGCATTTGTCCCTGATAGGGGGAGAAAAGGGAGAACAGATGTATTCCAGTTACATCAGAACACATTTTGATTAAGGAGCCTCAAGGACTGAAAGGACTCTTTATGGCTATTCAAAATAAAAGCAAAAATAATTTCTAAAACAAGTGTGAGAAAACGCAGTAATTTTCACATTTTTCCCATAATGACTACTTCAGTGCCTAAAAATATGAGTCAATATCATATTCTTACAAAATGTGTGTGTGCCCATAAGAAAAAATGTGGAACAATTAAATGACAGATTTTGTTCAATAATAAATTATGGAATAAATAGTTTATCTCATGACATTATATTAAGAGCTTAGGAAACAAAGTACAGATGGAATCAAATCTTAGAATAAAGAAAGTCTTCAAGGAAAGTGGTTAAATCAAGAAAAAAAAACAATGATTCAAAATTCTTTAGATGATGAATGAATGAATAAATATAGTAAGGAGAAAATGGGAAGTATTTACAAATAAATATAATAAACATCTTATTGTAAATATTTTCTATATGAGAAATCATATGGGGGCACCTGGGTGGCTCAGTTGGTTGAGTGTTGGACTCTTGGTTTCCACTCAGGTCATGATCTCAGGGTCATGAGATCGAGTCCCACTGTCAGGCTCCATGGGCAGCAGTTTGAGTTGGGTTTCAAATTCATTTTTAAAAGATCTTATTACACTGTGCCATTAGTATGTATTTTCAGGTTCATGAAGTGGTTTCAAACATTTGGAACATTTCTTATTTTACCATCATCTTTCTTATTCCTAAAATACTAATATTACTTCTCGATGAGGTTTCTCCTTAATGAAGTTTTTTTTTTTTTTTTAAAGATTTTATTTATTTATTTGACAGAGAAAGACACCGCAAGAGAGGGAACACAAACGGGGAGTGGGAGAGGGAGAAGCAGACTCCCCGCCGAGCAGGGAGCCCGATGCGGGACTCGATCCCGGGACTCCAGGATCATGACCTGAGCCGAAGGCAGTCGCTTAACCAACTGAGCCACCCAGGCGCCCTCCTTAATGAAGTTTTCAATCTAATGCTTTTCTTTTATATGTACTTGCCTAAATTTTAATATGTTTTTAAAAATTTACTAAATTTTATTATTTGATTTGATAAAGCCCTGGAAAATGCTATATGGATAAAATAATTCTGTGATTTTTGACCCCCCCCATGGCAATTTTTAATGCAAGGTATGGTCTATTAAATTTATTGAGAAAATTGTTCAACTTAGTTGTAGCTAGTATTTCTCAAAATTACTTAACTAAGAGATGCCTTATTAGTTTTAATCTTCGTATTTCCTTAATTGTCAAGGGAAATTTTGTTTCAATTTAATTCTGTTCTGAAAAGCTCAAAGTGCTAAAATCATGAGATTACCAAGTTAATAGATCTTAAATGAAATACATGCAAAACTATTTAAAACTTTCAAAATTTTGAAGTATACTATCTCATCTGATTGATCATTTAGATTTTGTACAATAAAAAAAAAATAGCATTAAATGTCTTAGCCTACTACTTGTAAATTTGAAGGCTTGAGACATTTCCCAACTTGCTCGGAAGATATGAGGAAATGCTTTCCAAATAACTTGGAAAAATAACAAATTGTAATTAGTATGTAAATGGACAGAACATGATCATAGCTAAACTTATTTTAAAAAACAACTCCAATGCATGGTAAATCATTGGTCATGTGAAGCATCCTCAGCATTTTTACGCTAGACATTTGTTTACGACTTTTATGAAAGAGTCACTACTGAATCCATATAGTAGTAAATAAACTAGACTTTACATGAAATGTTAGTAGGGTTCAGAGTATATAATGGGAAATTGCTACCATGATACACTTCTATATCAGTCTGAGGTTCTAATGGAATTAGTACTCATCCAAGTTGTGGCTCTCTATACTTAATTGCATCTTTGCATTTTACAGATATATATGTTTACAGCGTTTCTATTGCTTAAGAGAGTCAGAAACTGTTTAAATGTTGAAATATACAACATCCTTTCCAGAATATACTAGTGTTCATCAAATAAATAAGGCTAAAATGTATTTAATGAGTGGAATGCAATGCAGCTTGCTGCAAAACTACATGAATGTTGTAGTCAAGAGCATATTAATAGATTTTCAGTTAAATGGCATTGCATTTGAAGGAGAATTCATTCCCTGATGTGTGTAGGCCCCTTCGTCATATGCCCTTCACTCGTCTCTAACATTTTCTATACCTGGCCACCACATGTACACTCTGTGGAACTACTTATGCTTAACCAATTGTCTGATGCTCTCTCACCCTTTCCTCCTGACATGAGATATCCCTTAGTTTAGACTATATTCCTTTCTGATTCGTTAATTTCAATGTGTTATTCAACAGTCAGATAATTTAATTAGAATGCTTGCCAACCAATTTCTGATAGTCCATTTCACCACCATGTTTAGATGTGACTTTTCAATGGCCTCTTAGTTCCCTGAACGCTCTACTGACTTCTAACTTAGCATATACCACAGTGGACTGCAACTTTTGTACAGTTTTTCTTCCTTTTTAGGAGTCTATAATCTGAATTTAGATAATATACTATCTCTGTGTCTCAAATAAATAGTGCAATGTCTAGCACCCTGTAGAATCCATTATATTCACAAAAGAAAAAAAAAAGGAAGAAAGAGGAGAAAGGAGAAAATGAAGTAAGCATGGGTAAAAAGGCAGAAGAAAGAAAGATGAAAGGAGAAGTAACCTTTATCAAAATCATCCAATGACTCCCCATCTCACTGAGAGTAACCGAGAGTAATCCATTAACTGATTTCTTGGTCTAGAAAGCCCTATATAACATGGCCCATTTAGGTTCTCTTCCTTCACCTTTTTTTTTTTAAATAGAGCTAGTGTGTGCATTTGTAGGAGTATGGGGGGAGGGGCAGAGGAAGAGGAAGAGAGAGAATCTTAAGCAGGCTACACACTTCACTTTCAGCGCAGACCATCCCAGGGCTCCATCTCACAACCCTGAGATTAGGACCTGAGCCAAAATCAAGAGTCAGACACTCAACTGACTGAGTCACCCAGGTACTCCTCTCTCCTTTCACTTCTTAAGACTTCTTCCTCCTCTTGACACTGTTTCAGCTGCAATCTTTTGCCTTTCATCAAACCTTACAGCTCTTCCCCATGCCATGCCTCACATGCTCTTCCCCCAGGTACTCACAAGGTCTGCTGCTATCTCGCCTCGTTCAAGATTTTGCTCAAATTTCACCTTGAAGCACACATCCCAACAGATCCCATCTCCCTTCTCTGCTTTTATCATTTATCACTGTAAAATATGTTATATATTTTATTTAGTTTCTACATTTTCTGCCTTCTACCACTGGAGTGAAACCACCATAGAAGTAGGGGTCCTTCTCTAATTTTTCTCCCAATGTATCCCAGGCCTGGAAGAATAATTCATTGATTCTGAGACCTTCACATGTATCACTTGGAAAAATGTTAACTCTATTCCTAAGAGAGAAATATGACTTAGACCGAAGGTTGGCCACTTCTGTCTGCCACCTGTTTTTGTAAATAGCTGGAACACATCCACACCCTTTCATGTATTGTTTATGTCTGTTTTGTCCTATGAGGGAAGATTTGGGTAGCTGTGGCAGAAACTGGATGGCTGGGAAAGCCTAAAATAGTCACCATTTGGCCCTTTACAAAAATGATTTGTCAAAGTTTGGTTTATATTCCCCTTTAAAATTTGTCTGATGTAGAGACTTTTGTGGCTGCGTATCTATGGTTTTAAATGAGATCCTATTCTTAATGGCAGCTCAATGCAAATTTTGATCTATACGGGGTCATCAAAGTCTACTGGAATGACTGGAGGTCTTATCACAGTTGGAATTTGGTATCTACAAACCTGTTTGATGGACTTGAGTTTCTCATTGAAATCCAAAGTATGGAAATGGACATGGAGGTCACTGACAGAAAGTTCAAAGTTTAAATATGGGAAGAAAATAATATAAGCATTCTGTGACCAGTATTCTGAAGGAGAGAGGTTGTGTCAAAAGTAGATAGAGAGAGAGATGGAAAGACAGATGATAGATCAAGAGAGAGAGATATAGAGATATAGATGTAGATGCAGATACAGATACAGGGAGATAGAAATTCATGATTCTGCTATGAGATTGCTAATACAAAGACAGGATATGTGAAGAAAAAAACATCTTTCTGCCACCCAGGACATTGAGGTGCACCCTGAGCTGGCCAAGTGAGAAGGCTGGTAAAGAATTCCCACAAGCAGTAACAGAAAGAGAAACCGTGCCAATAGTCTCAGGGCACAAGGAAGAGAGAGAGTGGCAATGACAGACCAACAAGCAGGCTCTAAACACCAACTAGAAAGAGATGGGACTGTGACCCTGGGGCACTGGAAGAAGAGCAGCCAGAGGGGAAGGAAGGCAGAAAGATCAGGGTTGGTACAGAGACAAGGGAAATCCTTCCCCTTGGGACCTCCAGAGAGGTACTAGAAAGGGGAGGGGCTGAGCTCCGCGCTGCGCCCAGGGGTTAGGGATATTGTCCTAGCTGACTTGGGGCTAAACCATCACCCAAGATACTTTATTTTTCTTCATACCTATAATGTGCTTTTGCTTTCATGAATAAATGTGTAGTTGATCAAACACAAAACCTCTAAGATATTTTAGACAGAGAAGTGGCTGGTAAGCAAAACTGTTGTTGTATATATGGGCAGAATTCCTATGATGTGTTAAGTGGACGTGTAGTGAGGGAGTAGAGCAGGTGTGTCAAACACGGGAAGGGGATGGGAGGACTCAGATATTCATGAGCTAAATAGCCATGATATATAAGCGTACAAGGATCACTAAATGTTCGGGATACACTCAATAGATATGGTTACTTAATTTTCACGAAGTGTTAATTCAGCCACATGTCAGTAACAGCCATTCTGGCCCCACGTGTTCTCTGCTCAGTAAAACACAAATCCCGTGACTTTTCGTTGAGCTGATTGTCAAGCTACTGCCGTGCCAAGCTACTTGTCCCTGTGTGTCTCCAATAGAGCAAGGACACTTTCTATCTATGGGTCCCCCTGTTTGAACCTAAGGTCTGTCCTTGTATCTACACCATCAGTGAGAAGGTTGATGTGGCAGAGTGTCAGGACACGTGAACATCGTAGTGCCCAGAATTCCGGTAGTGAGGACCTCCCATCTAACTTGCACCTTATTCTGAGTGTCTTGACATCTGCCAGAGTGCTTCTCACTCTGCAATGTGACTTGATAAACTGTGTGATTTTAAAAAGCTGTGTGACTTGAGCATTTTAATTTGGGTGACACTTGCTGCATGGTGCCCACTGGGATGGCTTGCCTGGTATTGAGCTTCAAGGCACCAATGCATTCAGACAATTTCCCACGCAAGAGTGTCACTCATCCTCTTTCACAGAATATATTTATTTGTTTAGTTCTAAAGCCTATACAAGTTCATGGAGAATGAAAGTTACTCTGAAAGTATTTGTAGAATGAAAAAATAATACTTTTGAGGTGCTCTGGCCTAAGTCCCACTCTTGTTGTGACTCTGGGAATATTTGTACAACATACAGATGAACCCTTAACAGAAATTTCAAGCATCTATATGACAAAGATTCTTATATTAATCCTTGTATTCTCCTAAATGCAAGAAACAATTCTCTGATCATGTAATTCAACTTAATTTTTATAATATAAAAGACAAAGTTTATATAGCACCTACTGCATAAGGTGCAATTCTAAATAATTTACATGTGATGGATACTTTAATTATGACAGCTGTGTCATGATGAAGTAACTGATTAGCTCCTTTTTTTTTTTTTCTTGCCAATAAGGAAACTGAGTCCCAGGGAGGTTATTAACTTTTGCAAGGTCATGAGAGATTTAAATCTTAAAGTTTGAATTAATTCAAACTTCCTTCCAATAAAACTCTGCTGACATCAAGCATTTTCTATAAACTCTTGAATATGCAATAATTATAAATCAATAAAATATTAATAGTACATTGAGATAAAGTATTATAATTGTATATAATATATATAAAATAAATATAAAACAATAGAGTATTAAATAAATAACTATTATAAAACAATTATTAATGGACTTTTAGAACTATTTCCTTTAACTGGGATATTTTTATTTTATAGGGAATCTTCTTGTAAATGGCCTTATATTTTTAATTTTAGTATCCATGTTGTTCATTACTGATATATAGAAGTACAGTTGATTTTTGTGTTTATCTTATATCTTGTGACCTTTCTGAACTGATTTCCTCTTAGACTCAGAGTATTTAGGTGTATTTTTTTTAGTTTTTAAGTATTTGGAGATTTTTCAGTTATATTTATATTCTTAATTTTTAGTTTGATTCCATTGTGGTTAGAGAATGCACTCTGTATGATTTCAATTCTTTTGAATTTGTTGAGATTGGTCTTATGACCCAGGTTATGATCTATCCTCGTGTATGTTCCATGGACACTTAAAAAAATTTATTGTGATGTTATTGGGGTGGAATGTCCTATAAATATCAATTAGATACTGTTGATTAATGGTATTGTTCAGTTCTTCTACATCCTTGCTGATTTTCTTTCTTGGTACGGTATTCTTTATTGACACAAGCATGTTGATATATATGTATAATTGTGTATTTGTCTATTTCCTATTTCAATTCTATCAGTTTTGGTTTCATAGATTTTGCAGCTCTGTTGTTTAATATATACACATGTAGGATGGCTGTATCTTCTTGATAGATTGACCCTCTGTCTCTGTCTCTGTGTTCTGAAGTTTACTTTATCTGATATTAATATAGTCATTCCTGTTTTCTTTTTTTTTAAGATTTTATTTATCTATTTGAGAAAGAGAGAGAGAGAGAGCAAGCAGGAGGCAGGGGGAGAGGGAGAGGGAGAAGCAGACTCCACACTGAGCAGGGAGCCTAATGTAGGACTGGATCCAAGGATCCTGAGATCATGACCTGAGTTGAAGGCAGATGCTTAACCAACTGAGCCACCAGGTGCCCCTCAACCAATCTGTATTGTTATATTTGAAATGAGCTTCTTTTGGGCAATCTATATTTTAGTTCATGTTTTGAATCCATCCCTCCAATCTCTGTATTTTAATGGAGTAATTAGATCATTTAATCTAATATAATTATCAATAAATCAGAGCATAGTCTGCCATTTTATTTATTGTTTTCTGTTTTTGCTGTTGTTATTATTGCTTTTTGTTTTCTTTTTCCTGTTTTCCTGTGGCTTACTGGAATATTTTTTAGAATCCCATTTTGATTCATAAAAAGAGTTTTTGAGTCAACCTCTGGGTACAGAGTTTTTAGAATACATTTAGTGTATATTTACATAACTTACCACAGTCTACTTCTGTCATCGTTTAAAAGTTCAAATGAACTATAGAATTCCTGCCTCCTTTATATCACATTATTTGCTCCTCTTCTCCATTTATAGTGTATTGTCTTAAATATTTCCTCTACGTTAATTTAGAACCACATCAGATAGTGTTATAATTTTTGCTTCCATGGTCCAACATAACTTAGAAAACTCAAGAACAATAGGAAAATCAATTATATTTATGCATTTTTTTCCCTCACTGTGTCCTTTTTTTCTCCCTGATGTTCCAGAATTCCTTATTTATCGTTTCCTTTCTGGTTAGAAAAGTTTCTTTAGCTATTATTTTAGAGTACTTCTGCTAGAAATAAGTTTTTCCTCATCTGATATCTCCTGGTTGGTTGGTTTGTTTTCCACTGGAGGATATTTTGACTAGATCTAGGATTCCGGTTTGATCTTATTACTCCAGATTCCCCATTAAGCCTCCATTGGCACCTGAGCTAGGGAGCTCCTTGTCACTGTTGGGCATGGATGGGAGTCCTAGTGCCCTACCAGGCCTTCACTGATTTGTTTCTGGATGGGTGGAATATAGTTGCTTTATTACTGCTCCCCACATGGTATCTATTGACACAAAAAGAGGGGGGAAGCTAGGTGTTACTGCTCAGGAGAGTTAAAATCTTGGCTTCCTACTTAGCCACCCCATCTGGCGAGTTTGGGCACTTTATCAGCCTGGCAAGAGTGGAAATCTAGGCTCTCCCCTCAGCAGTGCTGACATGGGCAGGGGTAGAACTTATGCTTTTTCTAGAGTGTTTGGTTGAAATACAGTGGCTGCTGTCTAAATATTTCCATGTCTTGCTAAACTGCAAATTTCTTGGTCTTTAGTCTAGAAAGAGAATTTTGAGGGAGAGCTTTTGTTGTCTGCACCTATTGAAGTTATTGGGTTGTCAGAGTCTTCAGCTCCAAGTCCAGGATATATAAGACAAAAAGAAAACCCAGGGATCACACCACTGTGTCACTTCTCGGTTTCCTGGGTGGTCGGCCACCTATCTTTTTTTTTTTTTTTTTTAAGATTTTGTTTATTTATTTGAGAGAGAGAACAAGAGCACGACCACAGAGGGAGAGGGAGAAGCAGACTCCCCGCTCAGTGGGGAGCCCCACAGAGGGGCTCGATCCCAGGACCCTGGGATCATGACCTAAGCCAAAGGCAGACGCTTAATGGACTGAGCCACCCAGGCGCTCCTGCTCTCCATCTTTTAGGTCTTCTAATGTTTTCTTTCGTTGCTTGTTTTGTTGGTTTGCTTTAATATAATATCCTGGGGTTTTAGTCGTTCTTCATAACAAGGATGGGGAAATAATGTCTGTTTTCCTAGGAGAGGAAATTCCTGACTACTTATTCTCTAAACATCTTTTCATTATGACAGTAAGTTTGCAATATCCTCTATAGAAACAATGTAGCTAATTCAGTCTTTCCTCTAACATGGTTAATTCGATTTTTAAAAAAACTATCTGTATTGATAATACATTAACGTTTCCTGCAGCTTCACCCCTCAAGTTTGT
Organism: Neomonachus schauinslandi; assembly: GCF_002201575.2. Taxonomy (NCBI): domain Eukaryota; kingdom Metazoa; phylum Chordata; class Mammalia; order Carnivora; family Phocidae; genus Neomonachus; species Neomonachus schauinslandi. Next base: position 89,124,488 of record NC_058405.1, read on the forward strand.
TAATGCCACATTTGATCTAGCTTCATAGTTTCTTGCTCAGAAAGGCTTCTTTCTAAGAGACAAGTCCTCAGTGGACTGCAGGGCTTTGATCTTAGTTGATTGGCACCAGAGGGCCTCTGCCACAGTGGAGGGTCAGCAGAGTGAGCCAGGTCCTGTTCTCCCTAGACACACCCGACCCCCACCTCAGGGTGGTCAAAGTGCCACATGTCAACATTAAGTTTCAGAGTCTTCTCCTTGGGGACAAAGAGAGGTGCCAGATACTCAGCATAGTCCTTGGGCCTGTGATTCTTGGGCTGGGGGATTAGCCGACTAGGGCAGCAATCTAGGCCTCTGATACACAAGGGCCATTTTAAATGAGGAACTCCAACCTTAAGCTTTCTAAGCTATAAAATTAAATCCAAAGAAACAGTGGATGAATTTGAAATTTGTTTATCCGGATCTCACTAATACAATTTTTTGACAATTCAACTTTGGTTGAGATAAAATTTCTTTATTTATTCTTTTGAAGAAATGACATGGTTTAACAAACTTTACCGTGAATGCTATTGCAAGGTACTCAATTAATGAAAGGAAAAGAAAAAAGAAAAAAAGTATCCAAAGGCTTTAAGCATTACTTGCAGATGAATGTGAATAGTTATATAATAACATATTTTATTTATAATGGGTTTGATCATTTTTATTGTGCTTTTACATAGGCCATGTTATTTGAACCTTTAAAAAGGAATATATGAGAAACATAATAAATATCATCAGATGCACTTTCATCCTGAGTTTCTCAGTCCTATCCCCAGCGCCTACCATTAGCTGACCTCCCCACATTCAGAGCCACCCTGTTCTTAAAGGGAGCTATAAACAATATCATTATCAACCTCCTTAATGCATTGTGCTAGCTGTTTTGCATGTTTATCTCATTTTATATTCTTGACACCTCTCTGAGGTTGTCACTCACATTGCAGAAGAGGAATCATGCTTTGAGAAGTTAAACAATTTGTTCAAAATCCCAGACTTGATGAGTGACAGAGCTAAGAGCCAAATTCAGACTGCCTGATTTCAGAATGTGTGCTCTAGAGAGGGGCCCAAATCCCTTCACCCACACAATGTGCTCTCACCCCAGCATCCGGATCCCAAATTCCTGGGTCTGCGACCTACTTCCTTCCAGTTTTGGCCCCCATTCATATTGGCACTTGGTATCTCCTTGGTGAATCCTACTGCCTGATAGCCCCCGCCACTTCCACATTGCTCACATAGGCACAGAGGAGGAATCTGATGGAGGAAACCAAAATTCATGAAGGTTGATGACCTGGTCTAAGGGGACAATGAATTCCTCTCAGACTGCTTTTCTGTGCCCTCTGCCTTCCCCCTATTCATGCTGACTTCTGAAGTTTTCTCCTTTAAACTCAGTCAAGTGGGCTGCATAATTGCAGAAGAATTTAGAATTGGAACCACCCTAGTGTTTGAAAATCATGAAACGTATTCCTTTAAGGCACTCCAGAACTCAAGCTTCTCACACATTCACATTGACCTCTCCACTCTGTGAATTACTTGGCAAAATAGCACAGCTGTCCGGTACTGCAAAGATAAATGGGGAGTGGGAAGGTGTAGAGGCATTGCCAAACTCAGAGGCACTCTCCCTCTGTCTTTGGAGTTAAAGAATTTTCTTCAAGGCCATGAAGGGGAGTTACCTCTGAAGCCTCTGAATTCCCTGTTCACAAAAATTTCTTGTACTGCTTTGAAAAGAGATACTTATTAATACATTTCTATATTCCATAAACAGCATTCAAAAGATTCTTATTTAACTTTCCAAAGTGACAGTGAGAGCAAGGAGCGAAGGCTCCTGAGTACCACTGCCTGAGTAGTGGTAACACACTTAGGTTGCAGGTAAGCAGTGGGGACTGTCAATTTCTTCTTGGCTTAGGTTGGCTCCAAGTATAGTCAATGGGGAGGCCATTAAGTCACCAGAATAGATAGTATTTTATTGGAGAAACTCTTGAGAAATCTTGATTTATGACTCTTTCCTTGCTTCAGGCATCCAAGATCATCAGGTTGCTCTAACAGAGCTGGGTTACATCTAAAGATGATTCTTTTGGGATATGGACTCCAAGATATGTTTGGTAGATCTATACTAAATCACATTTAGTATTTATTTCTTTTAAAAATATTCATATACTATTGAGACTTTTTATATCAAGGAATGAAGTTACAACATATCAATGACTTTTTAATATTTAGCGAGATGAGCATATGATTATTTTTTCTCTTTTGTCCAACTTCAGTGGTAGGATGTGGTAATAGAGTGCCAAAAAGGGAAACAGTCCCATCTTGAAAAGCATATTATTCCCTAAATATGCCTCTAAATTATGTCTACTAATATTTTCTTTAGGATATTTTCACTAAGTCAAAATATGGGGAGCATCATAAGATATATTAAAGAGCATTCTTTCTTTTTCACACTTTTGAAACTTTAACAGGCTCTGAAGTCATCTATTTCCAAACATTTGAAAGAATACCCCTCGGGGCATCTGGATGGCTCAGTCAGTTAAGTGTCTGACTTCAGCTCATAATCTAGGGGTCCTGGAATAGATTCCCGAGTCAGGCTCCCTGCTTTTCCCTCTCTCTCTGCATGCCCCCCTCCTCCACCACTTGTGCTTTTTCTCTCTCTCAAATAAATAAATAAATAAATAAATAAATAAATAAATAAATAAATAAATAAAATAAAAAACACCTCTGTGAATCTTCTGAGCATGATTTTTTTGGGGGGTTTGACTTTGAAAGCTTTCTTTTTCACATATGGTTATTGTTCCACTTATATCCTTTTATTAGTTTTGCTAATTTATTTTTCTATAAAATTAAATTATTTCATTTAATCCAGTATTTTCAATTTTAATTTATTTGATTAGAATACATTTCTAATTCAGTTAATTTCATGTTTATGATTATGTCTTGTGTTTTTAATTTGTACACTTGGTTTTACTCCTTTATTTGCTCCTTCATGTCTTCCTTGAGCTCTTATATACCTGCACTGGGACCTTCTTTTAAAAAGTCAGCTGTATGTTAGAAAAAGAAGACGATAGCAGGAAGGGAAAAATGAAGGGGGGCGGAAATCAGAGGGGGAGATGAACCATGAGAAATTATGGACTCTGAGAAACAAACTGAGGGTTCTAGAGGGGAGGAGAGTGGGGGGATGGGTTAGCCTGGTGATGGGTATTAAAGAGGGCACGTACTGAATGGAGCACTGGGTGTTATACGCAAACAATGAATCATGGAACACTGCATCAAAAACTAATGATGTAATGTATGGTGATTAACATAACATAATAATAAAAAAAAGGTCAGCAGTTTCATTATCCTTTCTTATCTCGATGGAAATTTACTTAATATCATTTTTATTGATTTAATAGCTATCATTTTATAGTGGACATTAAATATTTTCTACAGATATCACTTAGATGCATTAAATATAAATTTATATTTCTGTTCCTCATTTTCCTTTTTGGGTTAGGTGATTGCTTAGAGGAAAAGAAAGCATTAGTACTTTTATTCCATCATCTTAAACAGTGACTCTACGATTGAAACAGATTAAAGATATAGTAGAGACCTTTACTAAACACTGTAATTTGTGTAACTAGTGATACATGCTAGGTTGTGATAGTACTTTCTTGCCTCCAGAACTTTAAATACCCTGAGAACTAAAACCATCTACCCCCACACTCAGCCTGGACAACAAGAATCTTAACACACTTTATTGTTTAGAGTAATATGACTTTGTGCTCTTTCCCTGTTCTCATCACCATGATTTCATGTCTCCTGCCCAGGTAAATCATTTAATTGTTTATTACAGAAACCTCCTCAAAACCCCACCAACTCTTCAGTGGAAAATATCAACAGATAGTTTGTGGCCTAAGATTCTTTGTTTTCCTCATCTCAAAATCCTTCCCTTGAGGTTTTCACCAGTCCTAGGTTCCTGTACCCTGGTTATTTTTACCCAATCCTAATCAAGACCACTGTCCCTCACCCCCAATAGACACTGCTAAAGTTTTGCAAGGTGGTGTTCTCCATTACTGAGGTAGCAATATACTCAGTTTTGTGTCATCAGTAGGTTGTGTTGGTAACATCTGGGGAGTCAGTTTTTGAATACTCCATTGCCCTACCAAATGCTTCTTGCTTTGCCTGGTCCCAGGCTTATAACTACATCAACTATGTTTATAATGTGTAGCACATTTTTTTCTAAACAAGCTTTGATATAATATCTTTACTAGACAGTTATTTAGCAGGGTAGAAATTCCTCCCCAGTACTCTGCCAAACTGTCAAGGTCATTAAAAACAAGGGAAGTCTGAGAAGCTGCCCTGGCCAAGAGGAACCTAAAGAGAAATGCCAACTTAATGTCAAGTGGTTTTCTGGATGGGATCCTAGAAGAGTGAAAAACTTAGGTAAAAACTAAGAAAAACTGAGTAATCCACACAGACTATGAAATTTAGTTAATGTATTGATATTGGCTCATTAATTGTAACAAATGTATTGTGCCAGTGTAAGATATTACTAATCGAGGAAACTGGGTGTGGTGTATGTGGGAAATCTCTGTACTATCTTTTCAAAACTTCTGTGATTGTTTAAGTGTCCTGTAAAATAAAATTGACTAAAAGTTAAAAAAAAAAAAGAAAAAAAGAGTTTCTTTCTGCCCCACCTTTTTATCTGGACAGATGGTTTTTCTTTGAGTAAACATTATTGTTTCATCTTAAATAAGAACTTCCTTCTTTTATCCTCTCGGGATGGCAAACTTAATGCCCCAAACATGAATCTCATGTCCACACCAATGGCATGAGCCCATCTGGAATCTTCTCCAAAAAACTTTCCTACCTCCATAAATCCTGTCCTATATCAAAGTCTACTTCAAGTTCTGTTTCTTTCATAAAACCTTCTTTGTTAATCCCTGGGGTCATGATTAACTCTTTTCTCTTTGTGTTCAAGTAGCTAGAATTTTCATTCCTACAGCAGGAAGAAAAGAATCTTAGGCACAGAAAAATTGTGTTTTTATTTCAAAGATGGACAGGCAGGAACAGAGGTGAAGTGACACAATTGAAAGAGCATGGGTTTTGAGGTAGAATAATTCTAACAATGCTTTATTGGGCAACATAATTAACATCCCTGAGCCTCAGTTTCCTCTTTCTATAAAACAGTAATAACAATAATTGCAAGATCATGTGGCAATTAATCAAATGATATAATAGATGTTATGAATGGTCAACCCCAGCATTGATAGGTGGCAAATTGTCCAACTGAAAAAAATACAAATATTGATCATATACTAAATATGAAAGTATATGGAGAATCATTGCAAATAAAAGGGTGAGAAAGACACAATTCTTGTCCTCCATTAATAATTGGTTGAGACAGGCAGTTAAATATTTTTAGCCAATAATTTAAGAATAGATTAGCATAAAGGAGAAATGCTCTGTGAGTATAAAAAAAAAAAAATCTCAATCTGAATTTTGAGGTTTAAGGTTTTCTGAAGAAGAAGACACTCAAACTGAACAAAAGTTATTAAGTTTAAGTTCATTAAACAGGAGACAGGGCTCATTAAAGACAAATAGAACAAGACAAGCCAGTGAATAGAATCATGAAACAGCATAGAACACTGGGAACATTTAAATAGTTCACCATTGTTAGAGTATGAATTGCAAATAGGTAAGTGTCAGGAGGTGACAATTGGGAAGAAAGCAGGTGACAGAAGACCTTGTAGGTCATGCTGAAATGCTTGAACTTGTCTTGTACAGACCATGAAGAGCTAATAAAAAATCTTAAGGAAGAGAAGATGAGAAGGGATAGTTTATGGGAGCAAATTCAAAGAAGTAAGAATTATGGAGAGACAAAATATTTTGGATGTCATGTTGAAATAAATGGAGTACTTTTTTTTTCTTTTAAATAAATCAATTAGTGTGGGGATTAACAGATGATACCATAAAGGGAAACTAATTAATCTGGGTCATACTAGACACTTTTTGAGGATTAATTGGCATTTCTTTGCAGTTAAAAGTTGAAATTGAAGTAAATAAAGTCTCAAGCTAAGTACGCCACACTCATTAACAAATATTTATTGAATAGTCTCCCTTGTATCAACATATTAGTAAGTATAATCCCTCTGATTTCTTCTAGTGTGTCTCCATGTGACAACTTGTCCTGTAAATCTGAATCCAGGGTAATATTTTAGTTAAAAGAAGTTAAGAGAGACAAAAACTCCCATAACCATCATAATTCAAAAAAGGTTTGGGTTGTGGCAAATAGTTTTCTTGTGAGTGGGAACTCTGGGCAGATTAATTAAGAACCAGTAAATATTTTGTGGGTGAACTGGATTTCATCTGGCAAGCAATAAATAGATTTCCATTTGTTTTTGTTGTTGTTTTAGAAAGGCAGGGAAGAGGGTTATGGAAAGCGGAAATAAAAAGGAAAAAAACTAATATTTGTTTCTAAATTACCAAGTGCCTGGTGGATTAAGTAGTTACTATAGCTTCATGTTAAGAAAAAAAAAAAAATAAGGTTTTTCATAGTTGGATAAATTGCCAATGTCATTCGAATATTGAGTTTGACTTTAAATCCAGGTATTTCTGACTCCCAGCATCTGACCTCCTCCGTCATCTGAATGGACATAAACCAGAACCCAGGTATATAAATGCTCTGACTCAGAGGTAATTTTAGGGTTATCTGTGCTCTGAATGTAGATTTAGTGAAGAGAAAGGTAAATCCCATTTCATATTACAGTCAGTTTTCTCTTAAAAATCCACATAGTAAATATTAGCACATTGCGCAAATTAGACAAATCATATTCCTCACATCTTCCCCCAAATTCCTTTGGCCAGAATTCATTTGGTTCAGAGACCTTTTTTTAACCTACATTATTCAGGTACAATACACATTTGCTTTGGCAAACTTTGCCCAAGTTTACTTTGTGTTACAAAATTTTATGAGGATGAATTCATCAAGTATAAATTACCTATCAGTGTGATTTTATGATTCCTATTATCTGTTCATCTAAGAAGCTCACTGAATTTTGCAGGAGGCAGAATCCAAATTTAACTGAGAATGTACACAAAGTATTACTAGATTTTATTTTCCCAAAATGCATTGTAAACTGTGCCGATGCAGAATCAGTTTTAACTAAAAGGACGTTTTGATAATTAACATATTAAAAAATGTTTCAATTAAAAAAAATAACTTTTACTGAAGGATCTTTAGACAAAATTGATTGTAAATAATGAATTTCTAAAAATGTTCTTTCTGGTCTAATGTCCAAGAAGGGACAGGCATGGTAAGAAAAGAAAATGGGGACACGCCATGTACCAATATCACTTACTGTGAATTACTATGCATTTGACTTTTTAAATAGGCATTTTATTTTATAATAGTTTTAGATTTCTAGAACTGTCGCAAACGGTGGTACAGAGTGTTCCTGTAAATATGACAGGCAGTTTTCCTTATTATTAGCATCTAAGATTACTGTGGCATGTGTGTCTCAGCTATGACATTTGATATTGATACATTATGATGGACTAAATTTCCCGTCTCATTTGGATTTCCTTAATTTCTACATAAGGTCCTTTTTCTGTTCCAAGAGCCCATCCAGAATACAGTGCTTATGCTTCTCTAAACGGTGGCTGTTTCTCAGATCTTCCTGAGGGTTTTTGGATGACTTTCACAATTTTGAGGAGTATTTTGTAGAATGTTCCTCAATTTAGTTCAGTCTGCTGTTTCTCTCATGGTTAAACTGCAATTGTGGTTTGGCGGGGCAAGATTTTCAACACATCATATCAATGGTACATGCTATCAAGATTACTTTTCACTGACTTGATGTAGTGTTTGTCAGGTTTCTTCACTGTCAAGGTTCTTCCCTCCTCCCTTTCCACACTGTTTCTCTTGGGAAGGAAGTCACTAAGCACAGCCCTCACTTAAGAGGACTTATAGGGGCGCCTGGGTGGCTCAGTCAGTTAAGCATCTGACTCTTGATTTCTGCTCAGGTCATGATCTCAGGGTCCTAGGATCGAGCCCCACATTGGGCTCTGTTGCTGAGCATGGAGTCGGCTTGAGATTCTTTGTCTCCCTCTGCCCCTCCCCCTGCTTTCACTCTCTCTCTCAATAAATAAATAAAATCTTAAAAAAAAAAAAGAATCCTTTAAAAAAGGGGGGATTATATACATTCCTTGAGAGGGAGAATTTACCTAAATTATTTGCAAAAAGATAAGCACTGAGGCTGGGATTGACCTGGAGATACTGCTGTGTGATAGAGGTTAAGTCACACTTAAACTTAATGAAATATGAAGTGTAACATATATAAAGTCGGAAGTTTTATATGCATCCTATTCTCTTGCATCTTATAGGTAAGGAGAGTAAGATTATACAAGTCAATTAAGTGTGAGGTAACAAAGCTTTCAAGAAATAAAGTGATAATTTTAACTTAGCTATGTTTGACTCCAAATCTGTAATTTTTCTATCACCTTCTAAGGAAAAGAACACTGAGAAAGTTTAATCTTTCTCTTAAGTAAGTTGCTTGATTTGGTTTGTGTCCAAATTTGCTAATTCCCTGGCACTCACTTGGTTCTCCAGATGGCTCTGGGGTGTCGTGGGACACCCTGAGCTAACGCAGCGATCCCACGCTGCACACAGGTGCACGGCTCGCCTTGGCAGGCAGCGGACCCCCAGCTGCTGCAGTCGGGGCGAGGGAGGCAGAGCTCTTTCCTGCAGCCAGACGGTGTCCCTGTTGCCTCCGGGCCATCATTTCTTCTGCATGAGTCCCAGAGCACACCTGCTGGTTGTGGAAATATACCTCAAGGAACAAAATGAGCAACAGCTTTAGAAACATTAGGTGAATTTCCCATCGTACCCGTAAACCCTTCCTGAGCACTAGAAGCAGACACTGGCTATGTGAGTTTTGATGTGTCTCAAGAAGGTAACAAACAGCCCGGAAAAGGATGGATTGTGGAGACAATAAGAATAGGCAAGAAGTGGTGCTGAAAACAAAGCATGATTACTTTAGTGAAGTTTGTGACCTGAGGACATGGAGAACCTAAATAAGAGGAGATTGCAAGAAGTCCAATGATATTGATGCTCGGTAATTTTAAAAACAAAAACAAAAATAAGATAAAATAAAATAATAAAATAGAGCAATGTTATTAGGTTCTATGTAGTGTTTTAAAATCAGTGCAGACAGTATTTGGTGTCAAGTAACTTTTTTTTAAGAATTAGAAAGGCTCTTTATAAACTAATAGTGGCATGGAATCTTTATGTTTTCACTTGCACTACTGTAAAAAAGTAATTAAAAATGTAGCCAATAATTAATTACAGACAATAAATCAAAAACTCCCTGGTGCTTCTCTTTACATGGTAGCTTTATGTTATTTTGAAACTCGGTTTGTTACTTTTTTTTATGGCCTCTTGTAAATGGCTAAAATTTTGTATTTCCTTGTGCCTTGCATAGAACCTGTATTGTGAGTACTTTATACATAGCAAACAAGCAAAAAATGTTTTGCCTCAGGTTCCAGGTAAACTTATGAGGATTTTGCTCCACCCACATACAATTAGGTAAGGCAGAGGATGAAGAAGGTGGCATTAGAATTGAGCACGTCTGGTATTTGGCAGGTTTGCTTGCCCTTCATCAACTGTCTTTAGAAAATTCATTTAACTGTTACCTCATTTTCCTTATCTGTAAGTGGAACTAAATGTATCTATTTGCATGAATTGATTAAAAGATTAGGCCTGTACATGTGAATCTATCACAATGCCTGACACATAATAAATGGGGACTAAAAGGATACTTAGTATTATCCTTCTTTAGCAGGTAGCCTTGCGCAACCAGCCAATTTTTTTCACATTATCAGTTGCATTTTAATTTACCTAAGACTTTGAAGTCAAATTTTAAGCTGTTTTTACATAATTTTACGTCACTAGCATGAAAAGAAAAGCGGTATCACTTGCTTTGCTAGTTGTAATTTTCTTATATACTCATTAATTATTAAAAAATGAGTAACTGAATATAGTCATGATTATTAAACTCTAAATAAAGGAACAAAACTTCATCCTTGCAACTTCTTGGGGAAAGCCCACTCTAGGAACTTGACCTTCACCCTTTTCTCATATACCACCATCCCATGGCTTTAGGTTCCAGCAGAATTCAACTAAAAACTTCTTTTGTTTACCTACAGCACCGATGATTCCAGAAGCTTCCACATGTTATAGAGTAGGACGACTGTAATCTTTGCAATAAAAATGTGGGTCAGAATTTTGTGTTAATCCCCTTACATCTGTGTGAAGTTGGATAAATTACTTACCTTTATTCAGACTCAAATGCCACAAGAAAAACAAAAAGAAAACATGAGTCATCCTTAATTCTAGCAAAAATAAAAACTGAATTAAGAAGTATAATAGTATAATTACGGATGAAGAATATTTATATTATTCATGAATAAAATAAACAATAACTATTTAATTGTATAAAACTGTGATTAAAAAAGTGTCTTAGATAACATAGGTGGGGTTGTAGGAAAGTTTATTTGAATGTAATTGGAAGGTGGACTGAGGATGAGCAGAGGACAATGAATTTCATCATAAGCTTTTTATTAATAGTGTGTTTCAAACTATGTACTTGTGGAGCACCTGGGTGGCCCAGTCAGTTAAATGTCTGCCTTCAGCTCAGGTCATGATCCCAGGGTCCTGGGATCGAGCCCCGCATCAGGCTCCCTGCTCTGCGGGAAGCCTGTTTCTCCCTCTCCCACTCCCCCTGCTTGTGTTCCCTCTCTCACTGTGTCTCTCTCTATCAAATAAATAAATAAAATATTTAAAAAATAAATACATAAATAAATTAAACTATGTACTTGTATAATGCTGCTAAAAATAAAAATGTATTCCCAAATAGGATTTAGAAGCAATGATTTAATGGGTGTTTTTATTACAAATGCTTATTTGTCCAACTCAATTTTGCCCTCTAGCTTTGAGCCTCTTAGGGCAAGTGCCACTGCTCTCTGATCAGCCGTCTGTATTTAATGCCTGATCCTTCGTCGGGGCGTAGAAAAAGATGGAAAGATGGACAGATTAATGAAAACGAGATTATGTAGCCACTGAAGTCCTTTCCAGATGTAAAATGATCTGACTATCATCACAGTATTATGAATTTGTTAACTGCCCTTTGGTTAGCAAAACAATGTGAGTCACCCTTGAGCAATACAGTCCTCCAGGAAAAGAGAACTCGGGAAATGATATTGAGCTGTAATGGGGGAGCCAGCTACACTACCGAAATAAATGAAATTTGTCCTCCATGTGCATGAGAGTTGAGTCTTATCTGGGAAGTGGTAATGCGGCCACTGGATTCTGTAGATTTCTCATTCCATGAGGTGAGACCGTGTGACTCGGTTCTGGCAAGGACATGAGAGTGAAGAGTGCACATCCAGGGATAAACTTCCCTGTGATTGCTGCATGCTTCAACCTGTAACTACCGCTCTAGAGTCCATATGTAATTAGAAAGCAAGAAGATATTCTAAACTAGTATTATGCACACAGCAAAACTATGTCAATAATTAAGGTCGAAGTGAGACATTATTAGATAAATGAAAACCTATTTCTGAGATTTCCTGGTTTCTGAAGCATGCCATATAAGAAGTTCCTCTGGAAAAGATCTTTTGCTGGTAATTTTTTTTAATGTGTTTCTATGTTTGTGTGTGTGTGTGTGTGTGGGAAAATATATTTAATGTATTTCATCCTTAAATGTCCATTTAGTTGACTAGTTAATTTGGGTTTGATAATTATTTTTCTCAGCACATTGGGGATTTATTATTTTTGTCTTGTGGTTCCATTTTTGCTGGTGGGATGGGTGCTATCATTCTGAGTTCTATATCTTAGAAGATAATCTGTGTTTTCTGTTGGGCTGATTTAAAACCATACTGTCTCTGATTTTTCTTTTCTCCACAGTGTACTCAGGCTGTGGGTTTCTTTTTAGTTTTTCTCTATGAATGTGCTATTATTTCTAAATCTGAGAATTAGTTTTTTTCTTTTTTAAATCTGGACCATTTCCAGGCATTATTTTCTTTCAGTTTTTCTTGCCCTCTTTTTCTAATGTTTCTCTCTCTGGATTAGTCTTGTTACAAACTTTCTATTTTTAGCTACAGTAGCTTCTACTCTTTTATTTTCTCCTTCTCTTTGTCTCTTTGTTTCCATTTCAGGTAATTTCCTTAGATGTACTTTCTTTTTCTTTTTTTTTTTTTTAAAGATTCTATTTATTTGACAGAGAAAGAGAGAGTGCACAAGCTGAGAGAGTGGCAGGCTCTAGAGGGAGAGGGAGAAGCTGTTCCCCCATGGAGCAGGGAGCCTGATTGGGGTTTGATTCCAGAACCCTGGGATCATGACCTGAGCTGAAGGCAGACCCTTAACCAACTGAGCCACTCAGGTACTTTCTTTCTCACAAACTCTTACTTTGTCTAAACTTATTTCATACTTCTAATTCTAATTGTAAGAATTATGATCATGTGATTTAAAATTTTTTAAGATTTGCCTGTTTTGTGTTATTATCTTATTTCTGGCCCATCTTTATAAATCTCTCTTTTACCTTTCTAAATATTTTGAACACATGCATTATCCAAAGTCTATATTCCTCTGAGCTTTTTTCCCTGGACTCTTATTGATATGAGTCCCTTTGTATTTCATAATTTTGGGTTTTATACTCAATTTCAAAAGGCAGAAGTTATAGGAACACAGTAAGAAGGCACACCAGTGGTGATCATTTGCATTTATTCTTCCAGGCGTTCTAGGATGGTCGCAGCTTTTAACAATTTTGAATTACTTTGTTGAGATTAAATGCAACCCAGCTGTTTTTTTTTTTCTAAGCCCTACTTTTCATGAAGGGTATAGAATTTTGAGGATTCTGGCTTTATTCTTTTTCCTTGTATGTTTGTTATGTCTCTCCCTTTTTTAAGCCTTTGATATATTTTTAATTTTAAAGTAATGTACAGGGGCGCCTGGGTGGCTCAGTCATTTGGCGTCTGCCTTTGGCTCAGGTCATGATCCCAGGATCCTGGGATCGAGCCCCGCATCGGGCTCCCTACTCAGCGGAAACCCTGCTTCTCCCTCTGCCTCTCCCTCTCTATCTGCTTGTGTTCCCTCTCTCACTGTGTCTCTCTCTCTGTCAAATAAATAAATAAAATCTTAAAAAAATAAATAAAATAATGTACACATTACTTTAAGACAAAGTATGTATTTAAAAAAGATAATAAAATTTTGAAGTGAGAGGCATTTTGTTTTTCTTCCCCACAGGAGTGCATTCAGACTCAGTATGTCCAAATAACTGAGATAAGCAAATACCTTAAATGCAGCCTTAGCTGTGGTGCCAACAAGTCAGTACAACTTCCTAGTCTCTCTTCATTTTTGGTGCCCAGGGATTTAGTTTAATATTTTATGAAAGTCAATTATCCTTATAAAACTATCCCTGCTATATCAACCCACAATTTCTATCAGAAATTTATTTTTAATCAAGAGATATTTTTAAGATAAATTCTACAGCCCCAGAAATGAAAGTTCTTCAGTGCTTTTCCCCTTATGGATTGGAAGGAGGGAAACATTAGTAATGCAGGAAATGTGAGACTATTTATAGGAGGATATTTTTGAATCATCAAGAGCCAGTGGAATACAGTACACAAATGGGAGTTTTGACCTGAGGTAAGCACAGAGATAGTACATATATTGCAGCAAGAAATGTGTGTGTGTGTGTAGGTAGTTTGCTATAATTGGTAGAGGGAAGATGGCACATATTTATCTGATGGCTTCTATTTTTCCAGTGAAATATATATAAAACTCAGTGAGACTGTGCAAGGCAGAAGGTGTATTTAATTTCAGAGAAGAAACAGAAGTGTATACAATAGTCACTTTAGGGTGTTACAAATGGAAAAAAAACTAGAAAAAATACTGAGACATCACCAGGCAGTGCTGAAGGCATACTTGAAATTTCTTATCCTAATAGTCCAGTCAGAAAATATACCTACATAGGGGCGCCTGGGTGGCTCAGTTGGTTGAGCATTGGACTCTTGTTTTCAGGGTTGTGATCTCAGGTTTGAGATCAAGCCCGGTGCTGGGCTCTGTGCTCACCACAAAGGCTGCTTGAGATTCTTGCCCCCCCTCATCTGCTCACTCTCTCTCTCTCTAAAATATAACTATATTGTACAATTTACTGTGTATACAATAGTATACCAAAAATATATTTTTCTAAAGATTTTATTTGTTTATATGAGAGAGAGAGTGAGCAAGAGAGAGAACACGAGCCCGGGAGAGAGGCAGAGGGAGAAGCAGACTCCCCACTGAGCAGGGAGCCTGATGTGGGGCTCAATCCCAAAACCCCGGGATCATGACCTGAGCTAAAAGCTGATGATTAACCAACTGAGCCACCCAGGTTCCCCCAAAAAATATATTTGTATAAAATATACTGTGTTATGTATGCATATATATATATATCTGTATATATATATAGTATAACGTGTGTGTATATATATATATGTAAAATCCTATTCAATTATTCAACTGAATTTGTGCAAATGTGGATTAGTAAATGTGTTGCTTTTAATGGGCTTGATTTTGATCAGGTGTGTGTGACAAGGAAGATTCAAAGAAGTTGAGAATCTGTAAAAAAACAACTTTCGTGTCAGACTACTCAAATCTAAGTTGAGATAGAAAGGCAATGATAACACAAAGTGAAGACAACAGTGAAAAACCAGTTGGTTCATCCAATGGATGTCCCAGTATGGCTGAAAATTTGCTGGAAATGAGGTAAAATCATAAGTGAGATTTAAATATAGAGCATGATATTCAGAATGCAAAATAACGGCAATGAGAGTTTCAGAGGTGGAAAAGTGGACTCGAGGAGGTTGAAGACCTGAGAAGTAAGAGTACTGCGTGGGACGGCATGGAAGTCGTAGTCATAAAAAAATGATGTTGAAGTTAGTTACAAGGAAGAAAGTAAAAAAAAAAACAAAAAAGAAAAAACAAAACAGAAAGTAAGATGCTGAAATGTCTTGTGAATAAAGGAAAATCACTGAAATATCTGTAACGTACTGCAGTATGCAATGATATACATCCGATGGCAGGAGTCTGACGGCAGACCAGAGGAATTAGCCCTTTAAGTGAGTGAAAAGAAATTTCTAGAAGGAGAAATGAGGCTTGACAGTCATTGTGGTAACAAAGATAACATATCTAAAGTGAATTTTATATGGTAAAATTAAACATTGGATGTTTAATGTTTATGTTACTGTTAATGTTAAACATGAGGTTTCCATTTGGATATTACTTTTACAAATTACAAAGTAAGCACGTACACACATTTGTTAAATATATCACCACTATTACTTGGGCAGCTTTGAACACCCAGGGTCTATTTTTCATAAGCAAAATCAGGGCTCAAACAGGATTAAATATTTTGAGCCCCTAAATAAGGATAGATATCACAGTTCCGTTAAATACCCCTCACAGATTCTGTGGGCTTCCAGCATTTCTTCTACACCTCAGCAGAGCATGTTAAGTACCTTTCAAATACTCAGAACCTCTGGGATCTCAGCCCAGGCAGGATTCTTCTCTAGGGGCCCACCAGATTTCCATTACCAGCTATGTCTCAATACTGAAACTCCTACTCTTGGATGGGTGTGAGGTTTTTGAGCCTTTTCCCCAACTGACTCACATTAAGAAGGCTGAAATTTATTTCTGGCTTCTTTCAGTTGTGAAAAGAAATCAGCACTTGGGGGTAAAAAACTGAGAACACAGAAAGAAAATACCTCTAGTATCACAGGGAACAAATTATATTACGTGGTTCAAAAATTCAGGATTGGGCCTTAAGTGTTAAGATTTGAGCAGTTGGAATCACTGAAGAGTTAAAAAATGATACTAATAATGATGCAGTTTGTATTGAAAGGAATCTGGTGGTACACAAAATATGTAATGTTTTCAAAATATTTCTACTTAGAAATTCAGGTCATGTGAGCAGTAATACTTAAACAAAATACTTAAGCAAAAACAATATTTGACTATAGCAACAGCTTCCAGCTTCCCTCAGTTGCCAAGATTGTGTCCCGATGCAATCACCTTGCTGTTGTCCCCTCCCAGACCCATTCAAGAAGCCTAAAAAACCAAATCTACACAAGGCATGAAGTTCATCTTCATCTTGGTATGGGGTAAATTTCCACAGGTGACAAGCTCTCCTTTTATTTAAAAAGTTATTGCCAAAAGAGGAGGTGCTGCTTGGTTCTCATTTCATTTACCTCTACGGTATGATTCCCATATAGGTGCAGTTTTGTTTTGTGTTTTAGGGTCACCCACTGAATGGTGTATGTGTGTGTGTGTGTGTGTGTGTGTGTGTGTGTTTACAGGTGTTTTTTACTCATTCTCATCTTGGCAGGACAACCATTCTTTCTGAGAAATGATTTCAAGGTCAGTGTGCAGAGGGCCCTAGTTATATCACATGCCTAACTAGTCTTAAGTAAGCATCCTATGAGGCACTATATTTATGTGGCATGGTGGTATTCTCTGCAACTTCACCGCTGATGCTTCACCCCATTCTCGTCTTAATGGAGATGTTGGGTGTTAGATTTTGTTTGTTTTGCTTTTAGCAAACTAATGTACCAAATTTTTTCCATAAAATGTGATCAATACACTCAAGAGTCTCAACTGCTTTTCCTACGGGTGTTCCACTGTAAAGAATTATGTAGCTTCAAGAGGTTGTTATGTGAAGCAATACTTTCAAGCTCAATCAGAAGCCCCAGATATATGGGGGGGCTAAGGCAGAAAAAGACTGAAGGAAGAAGAGAGACACATGTCAGGAGAGTGAGGAAGGGAAGTCCTGAGGGCAACCAAAGAGTCTCCAAAAGCAATCCCATGGCGGAGGGGGGGGGGTCTCTTTTGGGGAAGGAGTTTAAAAGCTTTTGGCACTTGGACACTGCCTAGGAAGGTAAGCTTCTTTGATGTTTCTAGATTCACTCCTTGAAGAGGTACCTTGTCTGTATACCCACAAGCTGTGGAAATGGAGTGCTCTGATGCTAATCCATTAAAGAGACCAAATGTTCAAGAAAGGAAAGGGCAATTGCTGTATCTCACTTGATAAAAGAGAATATAATACAAGAGTAATTTCTTCTCTTTTCCAAGTTGGTCTACAATTTATTATCTGTTTGTCTTTAATCAAATTACTTATCATCTCTCAAATGAATTGCCTTATCTGTAAAATAGAGGTAATGGTTATCACACATAGTCCTACTTTGGTTGTGAGGATTTGGTGAAATGTGTGTGATGCTCTCAATACAATGTCTAGAATTTAAGAATATCCAGAACTTGATAATGATAATTGATAACGAGAATGACATTGGTGATGATAACGCTAATAGTGATGGGGAACAGTATAATCCAGGGGGTTGGGAGCAATGATAAGAGGAGCCATGCTCATGGTACTGCCACAATGATAAGCTTAATATATTTGGCTTGTCAGCAATCATAGATACTGGGGATAAACGGTCTTGATGAAGTGAGTTGTTGTTTTAAATTATTCAATCAGGGGCACCTGGGTGGTCCAGTCAGTTAAGTGTCTGGCTTCAGCTCAGGTCATGATCCCAGGGTCCTGGGATCGAGGTCTGCAGCAGGCTCCCTGCTTCTCCCTCTCCCTCTGCCCCCCACTATGCTTGCTCTCTCTTTCTCTAGTGTTCTCCCTCTCTCTCTCTCAAATAAATAAATAAAATCTTTAAAAATAAATAAATTAATTAATTATTCAATCAAATCTATCAGAGGTAGAAAGCACTTTCTATGTATTCTTTCTTTCAAGACAACTTCCCTGGGTACTTTATAGGAGCCCACTTTATAAACCTTGATCTTTCAAAAGCTTCTCTACTATGTAGCTGTATCACAAGAATGAGCATAAGGAGTGACAATGACCAGTATAAGCCCAGTGTAAGCCCAAGAAACTCTGGCAAGTGAGCAATAAGCATGGTACATCTGACAAGGCCCGGAAGCTGTCTTGGGTAAGTGTCCCTGAAAAGCATTGTCTAGACTTACCATCAATCCATTAAACATACTAGTTATTCAACCAGTTTTGAATAAAGCATTAATTCTCATAATTAAGCATAGATTTCTTGATCCTACCTAAAAAGAAATCCTAAAAGATTATTCTCTACTGCATATGTTTATAGCTTAACAATATAAAAATATTTCTTGAATGTCTACCAGTACTAGAACTGAGGGAGAAATTGGGATTATAAATATAAATATATATACTATACTCATGCACATATGCACACACATACAAGCGCAAATATAAACATAAAGAAAATTATATAGATAGCTATAGACATAGACATAAATTCACACACGGTTGCTATTCTCGAAGATTCTTATATTAACATGGAAATCAAATATTATTTATAATTATATTTAGTGGCTATTATATTAAATTATAACAAATAAAATTACATTAAATTATAATAGAACATGAGCAAAAAGGTAGAATAGGGTTCCCATATCTCATTCCCCACAGACACACTGTCTTATCCAATAGACAGTTCAAAAGAATTTTATGAAAATTCCAGGAACCAGTTAAGAAATCATAGTACCCTGGACAAACACAAAGCCAATAATAGCTGCATTGAAATGGGCAAGAAAAGTCAATGCATTTTGACCACAAGAACTGTTTGACCAGGCCAGCATTGCTTGGTGCAATCAAGAGAAACTGTTCAATTTGTGGCTTCTTTATTGGGAAGGAAAAAGAAGAGTGGAATTCATATTCAATGTTCTGGCGTTTTGAGGGTTTGCCCATGGGACTGGTTTCTGTGTCTCCTAATTCAGAGTGTTGATGAGGAATTAACATACTTTCAATGGCTGGGGAGCACTGAGAGCAAAGGAGAGCCCAGTGGCTTATTGCAGAACCAGACACCAGAAGGAGGAAGGTATCACAATCTCCTAAAAGAGAAACCAGCAATCCTCCAAAATTGGAAAATTACATGCACAGGCCCAAGGACAAATGCGGAAAAAAAAAAAAATTGAAAAGATAGCAGAACCTTTAGCTGGGCTTATTAGTGAAGGTGTTCCCCTGTATGAAGCTAGTGCATTAAAACTGGGAGAGGTAGCTATTTTTTCAAGTATTCAAATGCCAGAAAAAAATAAAAAGGCATATAAAGAAACATGAAAACACAGTTGAATCAAGAAAACAACATACATTTCTAGAAACCAACCCTAAAGAAACAAAGATCTATGAATTACTTGAAAAAGAATTAAAAATTAACACTTTAGGGCACCTGGATTGCTCAGTGGGTTAAGTGGCTGCTTTGGCTCAAGTCATGATCTCAGGGTCCTGAGATTAAGCCCCACGTCGGGCTCCCTCAGGGGGGAGTCTGTTTCTCCCTCTCCCTCTGCTGCTCCCCCTGCTTGTGCTTTCTCACTCACACTCTCTCTCTCTCAAATAAATAAATAAAATCTTTCAAAGAAAAAGAGAGAACAACAGACATTTCCAGAAACCAACCCAAAAGAAACAAAGACGTATGAATTACTTGACAAAGAACTAAAAATAATCATTTTAAAGGAGTTCAGTGAATACAAGAAAATATAGGTAGACAATTAAACACAATAAGGAAAATGATGCATGAACAAACTGAGAATATAAACAAAGAGATAGAAACTATATAAAATAACCAAACAGAAATTCTGGAGCTGAAGAATACAAGTGAATTAAAAATTCACTAGACGGGTTCAATAACAGACTTGATCATGCAGAAGAAAGAATCAGTAAACAAAAAGACAGCTTATTTTAAACTATAGAATCAGAGGAGAAAAAAAAAAGAGGAATGAAGAAAAGTGAAGAAAGCCTAAGATACTCATGGGATACCATCAAGGGACCAATATCTATATTGTGTGAGTCCCAGAAGGAGAAAAGAAAAAGGGAAGGATGGAGAGTTTATTTGAAGAAGTAATGGCCCCAAACTTTCAAAATATGAGGAGGAAAATGGAAATCCAACTACAGGAAGCAAAACTCTAACTAGGATGATCCCAGAGAAGCCCACACCGAGACACATGATAACCCAACTGATGAATGTCAAAGACAGAGAATCTTGAAAGTGGCAAGAATAAAGCAATTTGTCCTGCACAAGGGAACATACATAAGATTATTAGTGGATTTACCACCAGAAATGTTATAGACTACAAGAGAAATAGGATGACATATCCAAAATGCTGAAAAGAAAACCTGCCAATCAAGAATACAATTTCAGCTAAAAAACTCTTTCCAAAAGGATGAAGGAATAAAGACTTTTCCAGATAAACAAAAGCAGAATTCACAGTGACTAGTTCTGTTCTATAAGGAATGCTACAATGAGGGGCACCTGGGTGGCTCAGTTGGTTAATTGATTTCAGTTCAGGTCATGATCTCAGGGTCATGGGATTGAGCCCCACATTAGGCTCTGCACTCAGTAAGGAGTCTGCTTGTCCTTCTCCCCCTTCCAAAATAAATAAATAAAATCCTTAAAAAGAGAGATAGAGATGCTACAGGGAGTCTTTCAAGTTGAATTGAAAGGACACTAGACAGCAACACAAAAGCATATAAAAATATAAAGCTTTCTTGTAAAGGTTAATATATCAACAAATAGTGAAGTCTGTAATATTGTAATGGTGGTTTAAAAATCACTGTTAGTCCTGGTTTAGAATTTAAAAGATTAAAAACATCAAAATCACTGTAAGTATAAAACTATGTTAATGGATACAACATATAAAAGATGTAAGTTGTTACAATGATAACATAAAAGGAGGGGGTAGATACAAAGGAGTAGAGTTTTTATATGCAATTGAAGTTAAGTTGTCATCAATTTAAAATAGACTGTTACAATTACAATATGCTATATAATCTTTGTGATAACCATAAAGAAAAATACCTACTGAAAATATATAAAAGAAAATGAGAAAGAAAACAAAGCCTGTCACCACAATAAAATCAAAGGAAGGCTACAAGAGGAAAAGAGGGACAAAAACAAGCAAAAAAACAAAAAAACCCACATACAGAAGTCAATGAACAAGTGAACAAAATGCAATATTGATTCCTTCTTTAACAGTGACTAAAGTAATTACTTTAAATGTAAATGGATTAAAGTCTCCAGTCTGAAGACACAGAATGGCTGAATAAATTAAAAAAAAGAAAACAAGATCAATAATGCACTGCCTATAAGAGACACACTTTAGATGTAAGGACACACATAGGCTGAAAGTGAAAGGGTAAAAAAATAACTCATGCAAATAGTAACCAAAAGAGAGAGCAGGAATGGCCATACTTACATGAGAAAAAAATAAACTTTAAGTCAAAAAACTGTCATAAGGGACAAAGAAGGACATTATATAATGAAAATGGGGTTAATTCACCAGGAATATATAACAATTATGCATGCACCTAACATCAGACCATGCAAACATATAAGGAAAACACTAATAGAATTGAAGGGAGAACAGACAATAGCATAATAGTAGTATGAGATTTCAATACTTCACATTCAATAATTGATATAACTAGAGAGGAATGAGACCATTAAGAAAATAGAAGATTCAAACAACATGATAGACCAGTTGGACGTAACAGGCCTTTACAGAATACTCTTCCCAATAACAGAAAACACACATTTTTCTCAAAAGCATAAGTCATTCTATAAAATAGATCACATTAGGCCACAAAAACAAGTTGTAACACATTTCAAGATAGAAATTATACCAAATACCTTTTTCTAACCACAGTGGAATGAAAATAGAAATCAATAGCAAAAGGAAAACTACAAATTCACAAATATGTGGAAATTAAATAACACACTCTTGAACAACCAGTGGGCCAAAAATAAATGAAAAAGTACCTTGAGACAAATGAAAATGAAAATTAAAACACAACAAAACATAACACACCAAAACATATGGAATGTAGCAAAAGTTGCACTAAGAAGAAAGTATATGATGGTAAATGCCTACATTAGAAAAGAAGAAAAATCTCAAATCAACAACTTAACTTTAAATATCAAGTAACTAGAACAGACTAAATAATGTTAGCAGATGGAGGGGGCCTGAGTGGCTCAGTCGGTTAAGCCTCTGCCTTTGGCTCAGGTCATGATCCCAGGGTCCCGGGATTGAGCCCCGCATCTGGCTCTGCTCAGCAGGGAGTCTGCTTCTCCCTCTCCCTCTGCCCCTCCCCTCTGCTCATTCAAATCAAAACAGTTCTAAACAAAGAAAATTCTAGGACCTGTTGATATCACTGATGAATTCTACCACACATTGAACAAGAATTATCACCAATCCTTCTCAAACATGTTCAAAAAATTGAAGAGGACAGAACACTTCCAAAGTCATTTAATGAAGCTAGTATAGCCTTGACACCAAAACCAGAAAGATACTTAAATAAATAAATAATTAAGAAATAAAATAAATCATAAAAAGCTACAAACCTATATTAATGATGAATATTGATGTAAAAATCCTCAACAAAATACTAGCAAGCCAAATCTAATGGCACATTGAAGAGATTGCACACCATGATCAAGTGAGATTTATTTCTGTAATGTAAGGATGGTTCAACATACAAAAATCAATCAATGTAATATATCACACTAACAATGAAGGAGAAAAACTACATGATCATCTTGACTCAAAAGAAGCATTTGACATAAATTAACACAATTTCATCATAAAAACAACCTCCAAAGTAGTAATATAAGGAAAATTCTTCAACATAAAGTTCTAGCCAGAGAAATTAGATAAGAAAAAGAAAGGGCATCAAAATAGGAAAGGAAGAAGGAAAATTATCTCTGTAGATGATGTGACCTTATGTGTAGAAAACCCTAAAGGTTCCATGATAAAACTGCTAGAACTAATAAATAAATTCAGCAAAATTCTATAACACCAAATCAGCATGCAAAACTCAGTGGTATTTCTATACATCTATTTCATCATTACCATAGAGAAATACAACTGATTTAATGATGAAAACTCAAAAAAGAAAATTAAGAAAACAATTTCATATACAATATCATGAAAAAGAATAAAATATTTAGGAATAAAGTTAACCAGGTTGGCCAAAGACTTGTACTCTGGAAATTACAAAATATTGTTGAAACAAATTAAAGAAGAAATAAATAAATAGGAAGATGTCCTGAGTTCACGGATTGGAAAATTTAATATTGTGGAAATGCTCATACTACCCAAAGTGATATACTCAATGCAATCCCTATCAAAATCCTAATGGCATTTTTTTCAGAAATAGAAAAAAAATGCTAGATTTTATATGGAATCTCAAAAGACCCTAAACCATGAAAAAAATTCTTGAAAAAGGAAAGCAAAGCCGGGGGACTTATCTTTCTGATTTCAAATCTTTCTGATTTCAATTTTTTTTAAAAGATACAGTAATCAAAACAGTATGGTAATGACATGAAGACAGACATATTGACAAAAGGAACAGAGTAGAAACCCCTTAAATCAACCTTTGTGTTTATAAACAAATGATCTTTGACATGGGTGCCAAGAATACGCAATGGGGATAGGATACTATCTTCAACAAATGATGCTGGGAAAAGTAGATATCCATATTGAAAGAATGAAGTTCGATGCTTACCTTATATCATATAAGAAAATTAACTCAAAATAGGTTAAAGACCTAAAAGTAAGACCTGAAACTATAAAACTCCTAGAAGAAAACAGGGGGAAGCTTCATAACTTTGGATTGAGCAATGATTTCTTGCATATGACAGTGGAAGCAGAGGCAACCATAGCAAAAAAAACATAAATAGGACTATATCACACCTAAAAACTATGCATCAAAAACATAATCAACCGAGTGAAAAGGCAACATTCAGAATGGGAGATAATATTTGTAAACCTTATTTCCCCAAAGAAGATATACAAATGTTCAGCATATATATAAAAAGATTTTCAGGATCACTGATTATCAGGGAAATGCAAATCAAAACCACAATGAGATATCACCTCAATCCTATAGCATGGCCACTACCAGAAAAACAGAAAATACCAAATATTAAAAAAAAGAAAGAAAAAAGAGAATACCAAATATTGGCAAAGATGAAAAAAGATGGAACCTTTGTGCACTGTTGAAAATAATGTAAAATGGTGTAGCCATTATAGAAAGTAATACGGAGTTTCTTCAAAATAATTAAGAATAAAATTACCATATGATTCAGCAATCCCACTTCTGCGTTATATATCTAAAAAAATTGAAGCAGGATCCTGAAGAGATATTTGCATACTCATGTTAATTGCAGCATTATTCACAAACCCCAAGAGGCAGAGACAACTTAAATATCCATTGATGGATAAATCGGTAAACAAAATGTGGTACATAGATGCAATATGATGCTCTTCTGCCTTTAAAAAGAAGGAAATAATGTCACATGCTACAATATAGATGAACTCTGAGTACATTACTTTAAAATAAACCAGTCACAAAAAGACGCATACTGTATGACTTCACCCGCATGAGGTATCTAAGCAGTCAAACTCCTATAGACAGAAAGTAGAAAGTAGGTTGCCAGGGACTGAGGGTAAAGGAAAAGGGAAGTGGTTGTTCAATAGGTATAGAGTTTCAGTTTGGTAAGACGAATAAGTTCTAGGTATCTGTTGTTCAATGGTGTGCAGTGTTTTTAACACTATTGTACTTAAAAATGGTGAAGATGGCAAATTTTATGTTATGTCGTTTTTTACCACAATTAAAACAAAACAAAACTATAGATGGCATGGTTAAGCATAGGATGTTGTGAGAGCCTCCAGAAGGGATAGAAATAAAGCCTAACAAGCGTGATATAATGAAACCCAAAAGCAAAGAGTGTGTGTCAGAAATGATGTAATTCCTGACTGTACTGAATGCTTCAGAAAGGTCAAGGAAGAGAAGGAAAAGAAAGTACCTGTGGGATTTAGCAGTACAGAGGTCATTGATGCCTTAGCAAGAATGGTTTCACTGAAACAAAGACGGGTTCAAATGGTGACAAGGGTGAGGATTTGCCCATACAATCTAATCATGAATACTCTTAAGAATGAAGAGGCTGCTAAAATTATTAATAATTATATATCTTAAAAATATTTATTTAGCATATCACACATTGATTTTATTGTACTCATGCATCACTAAAACTCATCATTCAGCTGTTTCTGACCTGGGAATAAGGATATGGATGCAGGTTCTCTGGAAATCAAATTTTTCAGTCTTCAGGAAGGGAAAGAGTTGTTAAGAGCCTTAGATCCTGCTCATTTTTTGTCACTTCAGACGCAAAGACCTTCAGAACATTTAAAATGAATGAATGTTTTCCCCTCTAATCTTCCCAGGCTGCAATGCCCTTATTTGGAGGTGGACTGGGACCAGACAAGGGGTGATTAGAAATTCAGGGTACATTGGAGAGAGAGAGCAGGGTAATGAGGGGTGAGAGAAGTAGCTACTGGAGCAGCTGGGTTAAGTTGCATCTCTCATTTCCAGGAGCCACTGAAGTGACAAGCCCAAAGGCCTTGAATAACCACGAGATAGTTTCTCCTGATGATCCAGGCCTGGAACAGTCTTTCCTTCAGGTTACAGGCCTGTGGACTGGCCTCAGCAAGGACTAGGAAGAGGTAAAATGTGCAGCAGCCCGGAGAGTAAGAGGTTTGGCCAGTTGGGTTGGGGTGGAATTCCTCAGTTGTTCCCTTCTCCTTCCCCCAGAGGAGTAATGATTAATGCACTTGGCCTTGGGGCTTCCTTAGGAAAGCCCTGGACTCATTCTGCTCTCCCAGATTGCACCTCTCATTAAAGTGTGGTCTATCCATTGTACATGTTTTCACCATTGTCAGGCACTTCCATTAGAAGCTGGAAATGTGAAGGTGTTGAAGTAGGGCTCCAAGAACGATATTTTATGATATGAACAAATTAACCATTAGAATAGAAAAGAGCAGATGAAGAAATATAGAATATCCCTCAAAAAAGGATATGAAGTCTTCTCACAATAATTGACTTATTTGATGTAATTCCAATCTCAATCACAATGGCATTTCTCTGAAGCATGGTAAAATATCTCTAAAGTAAAGAGGAAATATAAATAGATAAACTAGCACAGAAATTGTTAAACAATGCAACCCATAGGACTCTAGCACTATTTTATATATTAAAACTTATTATATAGCCACAAGTTGATATTCTTACAGATTTCTGACACTATTTCTTTGTCCTTGGTCTCATGCGCCTTCTGCCAAATTTGGGGCTTTTTATTTTTTTATTTTTCATTTTTTTAAAAGATTTTATTTTTAAGTAATCTCTACACCCAACATGTGGCTTGAACCCACAACCCGGAGATCAAGAGTCACACGCTGTACCGGGGCTTTTTATTTTTTAATGTCACAAAAGAACACATTGCTAATGGCTAAATAACTGCCTTATCTAACCCTTGCTTCAAAAATTCAGAGAAGTGAGAGATGTCACTTCAAGGTAAATCAATCAGAAATGGTTCACTGAAAAAGTAGAAATTAAGCTGGGTCTTCCATGGTCCAAGTTTCAAAATGAGAAGAAAACAATGATCTCTCTCATGCAAGAAATAAAGGTGAAAATACTTCATCAAAAGACCCGAATTAACCCAAACTTAAATTAAAAAAAAACTGAATAGGTCCTGTGAGTAATCTTTCATGAACTTAAAATATCTTCACAGAGGATATACTACGTGTAAAATATGATACAAGCTATGGAATTTTACAGGGAAAAGAGAAAAATGGGAAAATGACCATGGAAATAGTCCACAGAAAAATTGAAAGGGCCTAGACTTAGTATGGTAAAGCCATCTCCCTTCATATGAAAAAGTAGAGAAAGAAATTCGTAAATCCCATTGTCATCTGCGAAGTTCCAAATGATAAGAAACTTAAGTCACTGGGAAAAAAAAAAAAACACTTTGAGATTGTGGTGTATTTACAGAATACAAATAGAAACACCAATATGTCAGATGAGTCTGCAAATGTGTGAATAATTCTTTTTCTCATTATCACAAAATCTGCTTCTCCACATTCTATACTTCCTCTAATGGACATACATCGTATATCTTCTTAATTGGGAACACTCTTCCCATGTTTGGAAAATTTCCTATAGCGTGATTTATCCTTTCCATCACCCAATAGTGGAAGCCATACTTTTCCTTTCACCAAAGTCTTTTCCTGTAGGTCTGAGACACATGAATTAAGCTACAGCACTTGTCTACACCTGTGTTAGATTTTATTTGGAAGAAAGCAATTTGAGGAAGTACATATCACCTGGAACTCATCTTTTGACAGGTGTGGTGGTGGGTGAAGGTGAATGGTTTTGGGGCGACCGCAGTTGGAGGGCTTCGGGGGCAAGTGCCAGCACATTCCAAGTGGGTTATCATGCTAACTGACAGCATAGGCAATGCCTTTGACACAAGAATGACAGGGTGGTAACTGAGTGCTATTCCTCATGGCCAAGATTCAGAACTTAACCCTCTGGCCCTCCTAAAGATTCTGAAATCTATCGGATATCCTTTAATATTTTTTTTTAGATTTTATTTATTTATTTGACAGAGAGAATGAGAGAGCACAAGCTGGGGGAGCTGCAGAGGGAGAGGGAGAAGCTGACTCCCCCCTGAGCAGGGAGTCCAATGCGGGGCTCGATTCCAAGACCCTGGGATCAGGACCTGAGCCGAAAGCAGCCACTTAGCCAACTGAGCCACCCAGGCGCCCTCCTTAATAATTTTTTTTTCACTTAAACTTCTGTGTCTTGTAACTACAATATCTGACAGATGTTCCAAAAGAGAACTATACATGGCCCATGATCAATTCCTACTGCAAGAACTAGGGCATAGTCAGGGCTTCCATAATAGCAATCATTTTATGTATAAGACCAAAATCTTCAGCATCCTAATGTCACAACTCAGAGACAGGAATACTGGCCCCTTACTGAATACTGCAAACTCTGCATTAAAAAGTCTGCATTTAAAAAATAAGGGGTGGGAATAGTTTGGAGTCATGTAACCCTGGGTTACATGACAAATTCCACTTTTGACATTTAAGAGAGGCACATTTTGGGGTCTTTGGGCAAGTTACTTATCTCCTGGGCCTGAATTTCCTTCTCCAAAAAATGGGACAACACAACCTTAGAGATGTTGCAAGCATTAGGGGATATTTATATGTCTAATACAGTGCTTAACTCAAAATAAATCCTTAGTAAATGTACACATTATAAATTCATGGGTAAAGCTGCACCTCAGTCCAAGGGAAATTTCTGACCGAGCTCCTAAGTGTAGACTGCATTTCTTGGATAGTAGTGAACTTCTTTTATTGGCAGTATTTAAATATAGCAAGGGCATTCATCTGAAAAATATTTTATAGAAGGGAGGGAACATCAGATTTAGATTGGTTCAGATGATGTCAAGGGCCCTCATAACACTTGGATTTTATTTATAATACCAAGATATAAATAAAACTTAAGATAGTTGGTCTATTCTAATCAGGTGTTTCCTATGAGAACAAAGTGCAGATTTTATCTACCTGGATAACAGAGCAGAAAAATGATGTATTCATCTTTTTTCTCTGGATTCCTTCAACAGCAAATATTACCACTACTATGCTCCCTAAAATCTTGGCAGCTAGAAAAGTCAGAGCTTAGACTGTCCTCAGATTCATGTCCTATGGGAGATAGTCTGACATGACCTCATCTTCAAGGTTACAGGCTTCTAGCTAATGCTACAACTTGATGAAGCCTGATCTTCATGAAACAAAGCTATATAGTTCTCTTAAACCCCACGTATGTCATTCATAAGACTGACCTGTTGTAGAGAAGATAAATCTATCCTGGGAGATGGTTATATCCTTGACAAAAGAGGGTTCAGAATGTAAACATATTTTTTTGATGTGTTAAGGGAATTGATAATGACAGAAGCAAAGTATCACTGAGCTATGTGAGCTGATCATAGTACAGTGGAAAGAAGCATAGAATTTATGGTTTAGAAACCTGAGTTTATTTCTTTTCTATTAAAAGATAATTTTCCAAAAAAGGGAAAGGTAAAAATCATAATTCTTGTGCATGTACAAGAATGAACATGTGTTAAGTATTCTATTTTACTCACTAGGGAAAAAACTGGAAAGACGTTAAGACAATTCGAAGGAGACCCCAAAGAACAAATATGTTTGTAGATAAAGAATATTAAAATGAATGTGCAAATGAAAGGCAAACCTGGCATTTTTCACAGACAAGGGAGAAATTGAATTTCCACTGGACAGAATTTGCATGTCTATAGACAAGAATTACTTGCATTGTTATCTGTTATCTACAACCAGATAACCTGGAAATTATCCTCTAGACGCTGTATAGTTTTCCACTGAAGCACAAAATTTTCCCTCCACTTCTTGTGTCCCGATTAGCTGTAAGATCCTTGATGCGTCCTTTAGCATTTGATGAACTTCAGTTTTTGTTTCCTGAGTAAAACTCCACCTTGAAGGGTTATTATGAGAATCTAATGAAATACTGTGTAGAACACACCCAGCACACTACCACTTTCCCCTCCAAAACTTTTCATGATTTCATGGTAAGCCCTTCGGCATTGTCAATTGTCTACAATGCTTGACAAACTCTGATAAAGTAGAGGAGAATGAACGTTGCTGTTTGGAATATATTAAGAACTACTGATACATGCCGCAATGTGTTCATGACATGAGTCACCAGAGCATTCTGCTGAGTGAAAGGAGCCAGACACAATGTCAATCCATTTATATGAGACTCTAGAACAGGTAAATCTGCAGGGAGAGAAACAAGTGAGTGGTCATCAGAGACCAGGAATTAGGGAGAAGGAACTTCATGAAAATGGGAGTGGAGGGTGTGGGGGCTTATGAAAATTCTCTGTATCATGTTTGTGGTGATATGAATTTGTTAAAACTCACTGAACTGTGCATTTACAATTTGTGAATTTTATTGTATGCAAATTAGACCTGAACAGAACTGAGTTTTTAAAAAGTACATATGATTTGGACCGGTCTCCTTGAGCCAGGTGAAAATACATCTCCTAAGAGTTGCTTTTCTCATTTTGTCTGCATAAAACTAAGTGTATGTCAAGATCTTGTTTCATGGGGTGATCAGTTTACCACCAAATGCCCTATCAACTTTATTAAATTGTATGTGATCGTGGACAGCAAACTCGAGGCCTGATTCTTCCAATGGGAAAAGTGAAAAAGTAAAATTCTATCATCATTTGGGACTCTGACTCTCCACTGTCAATATTGACAGAGCTCAAGAATCATATATATTCTCCTTTGTAAAGGTGGCTACTTTGTCAATAAAGTAAAAATATATCCACGTGGGTGAGTTCCTGTTAAGTGTTGAGCGTGCATGCGTGCATGTTTGGTTATTATTTCGATATTGCCTTGTTTCATGTTGCTTTTCAGAATATTTATATTCTCATGGATGCTACTAAAATGAATGGAGTTTATGTCATGAGTATAAAAACAAGGGAGTAGCCCTAGCTGATGTGACGGCGCTGCATTTACATTGAAAGGCTCTTTCTGCAGAGCCTCCCTTGCCTTGTGAGAGCCAGGCATTCCCCTCAGTGGTTATTAGCAGCCACTACCTTTGGCTTGATCCCAGGTGCAGAAAACAGATGACTGGGGCTGACAACATTTCCATTTCCTTGGTAAGGATCACTTATGAAGGGCCTTTAATCATTTATGAGGACGTTTCATTTGCTGTTTGCTGCAAACAGTTTGACTCTGCTGGGTTTGACAGCTTTCTGCTGTTCTGCAAACAGCTGCAATCATAGTCTTGACAATGTCATTTACAAATGAGGCGCGGGCGGTAGGAACAAAGCAACCGATACACTCTAAGTAATATGATAATGGAATGGCAAGCTGTATGGAAAACAAGATCGAAATAAGATTGTAGCACCCTGTAGGGGAGGTAAATTCCTAGACAGAGAAAAGGATTGCTAAAATGCATCACTTTTTAATCATGTAAACACCATGCTCTCCAAGTTTTCTGACATGGTGTCTCTGGGACATGTGGGGGTACTTCACCTCTTCCTATGACTCCTGCAGCCCATTCCCACTGCCCACTATAAATCTGCCCATTATATTGTTTCTACAACCAGATTTTGAGATTCCTGAAAGTGAGACTTTCTCTTATATCTGTTTCTATTTCTATTTCTATTTCTATGTCTAGGACAGTGTTTTATACTTATCATATGATCAGTTCATCTCTGATTACATGGTCACTATCCATTCTTTCTTTAGATCAATAAGCTCTAAATATACATATACACACACACACACATATAAACAAATTTCTTCAAAGGGATACATATATATACATATATCGGTGTATGTATGTCTGTGTGTGTTATTTATGGCTTTGGAACATAAATATATTACAGGATGGTTTTGAAGTGTGGGATTTGATGTACATAATCTCTTTTGCTTAACATAGTGAATTTGAAAGAAATGCATAAATTATTTGGAATCATCTGGTCTGAAGGATTGATCATCACCATTGAGATAGGTCATATGGGTGAAAAACTGATGCTTTATTTAGCATTCCTTCATTTTGAATTTTTTTTTAAGAAATAGACTTTTTTTATTTTAGAGCAGTTTTAAGTTCCCAGCAAAATTAGGAGGAACTGTAAGGTTACTCATATACTTCCTGCCTCCATATAAATACAATTTACCCCACTATCAACATCCTGTGCCAGAGAGGTATATTTTCTATGATCAATGAACCTACACTGACACATCCCCAAATCCACGGCTTACTCTAGCGATTACTCTTCATAGCACATTCTATGGGTTTTGAGAAATGTATAATGGCATGTATCCACCACTGTAGTATCATCAGAATAATTTCAATGCCCTAAAAATCCTTTGTGTTCTGCCTATTCATCCCTCCCTCACCATCAACACTGGCAACCACTGATCCTCTGTCTCCATGATTTTGTCATTTTCAGAATCATTAGCTGGAATCACACAGTAAGTAGCCTTATCAGATTGGCTTCTTTCACTTAGTAGTATGTATTTAAGTTTCCTCTACGTCATTTCATAACTTGGTAACTTATTCTTTGGGCACGGAGTAATATTCCATTGTCTGGATGTACCACAGTTTATCCATTTGCCTACTAAGGATATCTTGGTTGCTTCCAAGTTTTGACAATCAACAATATGGCTTCAGTAAGCACCCACATGTAGGTTTTTGTGTGGACATAAATTTTCAATTCCTTTGGGTAAATACCAAGGAGTAGAATTACTGGGTCATATGGTAAACACCAGGCATTTTTAGTATGACAGCTGTGTTATATTTTTCTTGTGTTTTTGTGTTTTCTATTTCATACAATGAACTTTAATGCTGAAGTATGTAAATCCAGTGTTTGATAAAATTAGATTAAAAAAATCAGTTTTGGGCGCCTGGGTGGCTCAGTCAGTTAAGCATCTGCCTTTGGCTCAGGTCATGATCCCAGGGTCCTGGGATCAAGTCCTGCATTGGGCTTCTTGTTCAGCAGGGAGTCTGCCCCTTCCCCTACTCGTGCTCGCTCTCTCTCTCAAAAATAAATAAATAAAATCTTAAAAAAAAATTAAAAAATCACATACTTTTTTCTGAAAATGCATTTCTAATACCTGTTTTAAATTGTATTAATACCTTTTGACTTTCATATCCCAAATAAATACATCTAAAAAAAAAAACAACTCTTATGATGGACTCTGAAAAACAAACTGAGGGTTCTAGAGGGGAGAGAGGTGGGAGGATGGGTTAGCCTGGTGATGGGTATTAAAGAGGGCATGTTCTGCATGGAGCACTGGGTGTTATACACAAACAATGAATCATGGAACACTACATCAAAAACTAATGATGTAATGTATGGTGATTAACATAAAAATAAAAAATTTAAAAAAGAAAATATAAATTGGATAGAAAAAAACACTCTTTAAAGTGATTTATTACAAGAGCATATAGAATAACTGAAGATAGAAAACAATATCAAAAAAGCATAACAATTTAATAAATGATGTAATATGTCTATACATAATACATTTAAACACATTGAAAATTACCACATTGTGGTGCTATTTTAGTAACTGTATAAAACATTCTGGAGTTCAATATTTTGTACCAAAGACTCTTATGATTTCATCTTAATATTCTATCATTATGTATTTCGATTTTGTGAAATACTTCTCAACAGGACCATTTGCTGAGTGTTTAATTTATGTTAGGTAGTGATCCAAGAATTCTAATACATTACCTTATTGACTGCTCATAACTCTGAGGTGAATACATTATCTCCATTTTACAGACGAAAAGACTGAGGCACTTTGGACATTAAATAACTTGCCCAATGCTATACATTTATTAGGCGGTGGACCTGGAAATTGAACTCAGACCATTAGGATCCTTTACCCTTGACCCTACTTCTATACTAAATATATTCTCATTGCCTTATAAGTACATGTTAGATGCTGCCCTAATGATGTTTAAATGAGATGGAGTCACAGTAAAAAATAAATATTGGCCTTAATTACAAAAGTGTGGAAAACATCTAAAACACCACAGTCAGTGAAAAACAAAATGGTCCTAAATGCCATATGTTTTGTGTCCATATAACCACCTGTATGAACGAGAATTAAAACTCGATTATGTGCAAAAAGGAAAACTGCTTTCTTAGAATTGTGACAAAAAGGGCCTTTTTCTTTTTTCAAATTGATATTTAAGCTGTTTTATCATCTGTTCAATAGAAAGTAACATTGGATCTCTCAGACCTAATTAACAGGAATTTTTGACAAAAAATACACATTGATGCCCTTGAATTTCTAAAGAGATGTTTTTCTGACTTCCACTTAAGTATGAAAGGTATTCTCACATGTCTGCAGAGTGCATTATTTTCACTTTTATAAATTTTCTACTTCCAATTTTTTAGATTCTTCAACTCAGATCAATTTGTAGACTAGGATCAAGGGCAGAGGTGGATCTCTCTTGCTCCTCGTGCCATTCCCGGGAATATAGAACCCAACACATAGTAGAATTTTCATAAATATCATAGAGGGGCTTTATTAATTACAGAGGAATGAAATCTTTTCTCCAAATAATACTCTCCTGACACTGAAGTGAAATACCCAAGGTCATGTAGAATGATTTTTAGTAAGAGAGCTGACTCTAGATCCCAGATTGTGTGATCCCAGCTCTGGCTGAGTACAGTGGGGAGAACAGGCACTCTGGAGTCAACCACACTTTGGCAAGACTCCTCACCCCTTTCAACCCTGGACACTCCCAACTCTCAAATGAGACAAATGCCCTAACTCACTGAGCAGCAGTAAATGAAAGGATGCAGAGGTAGTCCCTAGTAGAGTACCTGGAAAAATACATTTTTTTTCTTCCATTACTGCATGACCCACATCTCCACACAACCTCATTAGAGGTAGAGATTTTTCTGAGTTAGGTCGGGAAATGAAATAAAAGGTTTTTAAGTGAAGGCATACTTGAAATGAAAGAAGACACAGGGAATGAGTGCTGTGACCAACTCATAATGCAAAAGACAGAGGTTTTCTAAACACAGCTCCTGACTTACAGCAAAAAAAAAAAAAAAAAAAGTGTTCTGCCCTTTGCAACAGGGTGTTCTTCTCTAGCCACAGGTTTGGACAGATTTCTCCACCTTACAAATGTGCCAACTGCCTTAGGCAAATTTCTCCACTTAAGCAGGACATTCATTGATAGAACTTCAGAAAATAATAAAGCCATCGTTCATGAGAATGTTGGGCTATTCACTAACTAACTCTGAAGTGCTTTGAAAATATTAAGCACAGAATAAATGTTAAGAAATATTAATTATAAGGACACTGGTTGTAATTGGAGTCAGCTTTTAAATCTAGAAGGAAAAGATCATGATTATAAACTATTATCATCCAGTAAGTTCATTTAAATGCTCCATTGTCAGAATCTGTGGTGAGGTCTGTAATAAGAGCAGAGGATAGTGAAAGTAAAAACTGAAGGACTCAGAAAAGTTGAGGGAATGAATCTTCCCTGCTATGTGCCACAGATAAAAAGCTGTGAATTGAGGTGGGGAGTGGTGCAGATGTGGTCTTAAGCTAGGACCCTGTTCACCCAGTCATTCACTTGCTTTTATTTAAGAGATAAGAGCTATGTCTCAGGCACCATGTTACCTGCTGGGCACATGATAATCAATAAAGTAGATCCACTCAGTGCCTTCCCAGAGCTCACGTGATTAGATGGAGCTGTTGGCTCTAACTTTGCTTCGTTGGTCTTCAATTTCTCCCGTGTCTAATGGAGACAATTTCTTTTCTCTACCCATTTCACAGAGATGATATTGGATAAATAGAGGTAACAAATATAAGAAATGCTCGAAAAATAATAAAAAGTAAAAATAAAAAATCATATGGTAATTTTTCCATGGAACAAAAGCATGGGCATCGATATTTGAGACTGGAATTCTTTCTTGGCCCTGGACCTAGTCCAAGAAGCTAATAAATGTGAGTTTTTTGTTTGTTTTTTTGGGGGTTTTTTTAAGATTTTTATTTATTTATTTAATTGACACAGAGAGAGAGAAACAGCGAGAGAGGGAACACAAGCAGGGAGAGTGGGGGAGGGAGAAACAGGCTCCCCGCTGAGCAGAGAGCCTGATGCAGGGCTCAATCCCAGGACCCTGGGACCATGACCTGAGCTGAAGGCAGTCGCTTAACCAACTGAGCCACCCAGGCGCCCCAATAAATGTGAGTTTTGATATTCTCTCTCTTCTTTGTTTTGTATTTTGTTTAAAAAAGGTTATAACTTTTTTTCTTCATTCTCCAAAAATAAAACTCAATGCAGGTCCGGATCTTAAAATAAATTAGGGAGGAGATCAGAACTCCAAATAAACATAAAAGCAAGCAAACCAGTAACTAACTGGGTTCAATAAAGGAAAGGACTCATTAATATCTGATCAAATCATGTATGTATATATTTTTTGCTTTGATTTGGGTTCCAGAAAACCATGAGCCTTTAGAGAGGCAAAGGTGTATAAAGAAACCTCAGAAAAGCTAAATTGTATTTGGTAATAACAGAACTATAAGGAATTACTAAAGAAATGTTTGGAATACATCACCCAATGGGTTTATTATTAAGAAAAATAATCACAGTGTCCCTCAACTTTGACCATGGAATTTCCTCAAGAAAAGTCAGCATTCTTGAGGATACTACATGTAACAATCTGATAGTATTACACGGAGGAAATGTCTTATGATTTGTACTCTACTAAGGGACTGTTTAAAAATTCTCTGACATCAAATATGGTATTACATGTAATATATCCTTCTTATGTCACAAGCAAAATTTTGAGGCCCCAAAGTAAACTATTTGACATATTTCCTATTCCACCCTTAAGACTACCTCTGTGTTGATATTACGTTCTGCCAGAAATGCTTAAATTCAAAATAGCTATTTATACATGCAATATATACATAAATAGCTAACATGGCAACAGTGATAATCCCACATTAGCTTCCAATTAGATTTACATTTCAATTTTAGGAGGAAATGGCAAGCAGTTGAGAACTGCAATCCACACAAATAGAAATGGAAAGGATACCACATAAAACCATAATTACATGACTTAAGAAATATCCTTTCCCTGCATTCAAGGAAATTATGGGATGTTGCAGGTGATTATCAGTTCATGATCTGAACCTGCAATCTGTCCCTTTGTGTTTTCTTATTCTCCAGGCAGCATGGAATTTAGGCAAAGGGAAGGGTAGCAGAGGAAGAATTGCTGAGTTATCAAAACAGCAAAGTGGTAGATATTCAGAGACTACAAAATTAAAAAGTATTAAACATTCATTTGATTATTGCCTCTAACTTTCCCTCGTTAGCAATAAATGCAATAAAATTGTACCTGAAAGTATTTAAAACAACTAAAGTAATGTAGATTACCCTTGGTTTCTTTTTAAAACAAAGCATGCACACATACACACACACACACACACCAGCCCTACAAGAAATATTGAAAGGGGTTCTCTAAGCAAAGAGAGAGCCTTAAAGTAACATAGACCAGAAGGGGACACAGACAATACGCAAAAACAGTAACCTTACAGGCAATACAATGGCACTAAATTCATATTTCAATAGTTACCCTGAATATAAACGGGCTAAATGCCCCAATCAAAAGACACAGGGTCTCAGATTGGATAAAAAGACAAGACCCATCAATATGCTGTCTGTAAGAGAATCATTTTTAGATCCAAAGACACCTCAAGATTGAAAGTGAGGGGGTGGAAAACCATTTACCATGCTAATGGACACCAAAAGAAAGCTAGGGTGGCAATCCTTATAGCAGACAAATTAGATTTTAAACCAAAGACTATAATAAGAGATGCGGAAAAACACTATATCCTACGTAAAGGGTCTATCCAACAACAATTGTAAATATCTATGCCCCTAACATGGGAGCAGCCAATTATACAAGCCAATTAATAACCAAAGCAAAGAAACACATTGACAACAATACAATAATAGTGGGGGATTTTAACATCACCCTCACTGAAATGGACAGATCATCTAAGCAAAAGATCAACAAGGAAATAAAGACTTTAAATGACACACTGGACCAAATGGACTTCACAGACATATTCAGAACTTTCCTTTCCAAAGCAACAGAATACACATTCTTCTCTAGTGCCCATGGAACATTCTCCAGAATAGATCACATCCTAGGTCGCAAATCAGGTCTCAATGGGTACCAAAAGATTGGGATCATTCCCTGCCTATTTTCAGATGACAATGTTTTGAAACTAGAACTCAATCACAAGAGGAAAGTCGGAAAGAACTCAAATACATGGAGGCTAAAGAGCATCCTACTGAAGAATAAATGGGTCAACCAGGAAATTAAAGAGGAATTTAAAAAATTCATGGAAACCAATGAAAATGAAAACACAACTGTTCAACATCTTTGGGATGCAGCAAAGGCAGTCTTAAGAGGAAAGTATATAGCAATACAAGCCTTTCTCAAGAAACAAGAAAGGTCTCAAATACACAACCTAACCCTACACCTAAAGGAGCTGGAGAAAGAACAGCAAATAAAGCCTAAACCCAGCAGGAGAAGAGAAATAATAAAGATCAGAGCAGAAATCAATGAAATAGAAACCAAAAGAACAGTGAAACAGATCAACGAAACAAGGAGCTGGTTCTTTGAAAGAATTAACAAGATTGATAAACCCCTGGCCAGACTTATCAAAAAGAAAAGAGAAAGGACCCAAATAAAAATAATCATGAATGAAAGAGGAGAGATCGCAACCAACACCAAAGAAATACAAACAATTATAAGAACATATTATGAGCAACGATATGCCAGCAAATTAGAAAATCTGGAAAAAATGGATGCATTCCTAGAGATGTATATACTACCAAAACTGAACCAGGAAGAAAGAGAAAATCTGAACAGACCTATAACCACTAAGGAAATTGAAGCAGTCATCAGAAATCTCCCAACAAACAAAAGCGCAGGGCTAGATGGCTTCCCAGGGTAATTCTACCAAACATTTAAAGAAGAATTAATACCTATTCTTCTGAAACTGTTCCAAAAAGTAGAAATGGAAGGAAAACTTCCAAACTCATTTTATGAGGCCACCATTACCTTGATCCCCAAGCCAGACAAAGACCCCATCAAAAGGAGAATTACAGACCTTGTTCATCAGGGGATGAACATGAATGCAAAAATTCTCACCAAAATACTAGCCAATAGGATCCAACAGTACATTAAAAGCATTATTCACCACGAGCAAGTAGGATATCCCTGGGCTGCAAGGTTGGTTCAACATCTGCAAATCAATCAATGTGATACAATACATTAACAAAAGAAAGAACAAGAACCATATGATCCTCTCAATAGATGCAGAAAAAGCTTTTGACAAAGTACAGCATCCTTTCTTGATCAAAACTCTTCAGAGTATAGGCATAGCGGGTACATACCTCAATATCATAAAAGCCATCTATGAAAAACCCATAGCAAATATCATTCTCAATGGGGAAAAACTGAGAGCTTTCCCCCTAAGGTCAGGAACGTGGCAGGGATGTCCACTATCACCACTGCTATTCAACATAGGATTGGAAGTCCTAGCCACAGCAATCAGACAACAAAAAGAAATCAAAGGCATCCAAATTGGCAAAGAAGAAGTCAAACTCTCACTCTTTGCAGATGATATGATACTTTATGTGGAAAACCCCAAAGACACCACCCCAAAACTGCTAGAACTCATACAGGAATTCAGTCAAGTGGCAGGATATAAAATCAATGCACAGAAGTCAGTGGCATTCCTATGCACCAACAACAAGACAGAAGAAAGAGAAATTAAGGAGTCGATCCCATTTACAATTGCACCCAAAACCATAAGATACCTAGGAATAAATCTAACCAAAGAGGCAAAGGATCTGTACTCAGAAAACGATAAAATACTCATCAAAGAAATTGAGGAAGACACAAAGAAATGGAAAAACGTTCCGTGCTCATGGATTGGAAGAACAAATATTGTGAAGATGTCAATGCTACCTAGAGCAATCTACACATTCAAAGCAATCCCTATCAAAATACCATCCACTTTTTTCAAAGAAATGGAACAAATAATCCTAAAATTTGTATGGAAAAGACCCTGAATAGCCAGAGGAATGCTGAAAAAGAAAAGCAAAGCTGGTGGCATCACAATTCCAGACTTCAAGCTCTATTACAAAGCTGTCATCATCAAAACAGTATGGTACTGGCACAAAAACACACACATAGATCAATGGAACAGAGTAGAGAGCCCAGAAATGGACCTTCAACTCTATGGTCAACTAATCTTCGACAAAGCAAGAAAGAACGTCCAATGGAAAAAAGCCAGTCTCTTCAACAAATGGTGTTGGTAAAATTGGACAGCCCCATGCAGAGGAATGAAACTGACCACTTTCTTACACCACACACAAAAATAGACTCAAAATGTTGAGAGACCTAAATGTGAGACAGGAGTCCATCAAAATAATAAAGGAGAACACAGGCAGCAAATCTCTTCGAACTTAGCTGCAGCAACTTCTTCCTAGAAACATGCCAAAGGCAAGGGAAGCAAGGGCAAAAACGAACTATTGGGACTTCATCAAGATAAAAATTTTTGCACAGCAAAAGAAACAGTCAACAAAACCAAAAGACAACCAACAGAATGGGAGAAGATATTTGCAAATGACATATCAGATAAAGGGCTAGTATCCAAAATCAATAAAGAACTTATCAAACTCAACACCCAAAGAACAAATGATCCAATCAAGAAATGGGCAGAAGACATGAACAGACATTTTTCCAAAGAAGACATACAAATGGCCAACAGACACATGAAAAAGTGCTCAACATCGCTCAGCATCAGGGAAATCCAAATCAAAACTTCAATGAGATATCACCTCACACCAGTCAGAATGGCTAAAATTAACAAGTCAGGAAATGACAGATGTTGGCAGGGATGTGGAGAAAGGGGAACCCTCCTACACTGTTGGTGGGAAAGCAAGCTGGTGCAGCCACTCTGGAAAACAATTTGGAGGTTCCTCAAAAAGTTGAAAATAGAACTACCATATGACCCAGCATTTGCACTACTTGGTATTTACCCCAAAGATACAAATGTAGGGATCCGAAGGGGTACATGCACCCCGATGTTTACAGCAGCAATTTCCACAATAGCCAAACTGTGGAAAGAGACAAGATGTCCATTGACAGATGATTGGATAAAGATGTGTTATATATATACAATGGAATATTATGCAGTCATCAAAAGGAATGAAATCTTGCCATTTGCAATGACATGGATGGAACTGGAGGATATTAGGCTGAGTGAAATAAGTCAATCAGAGAAAGACATGTATCCTATGACCTCACTGATATGAGGAATTCTTTTTTTTTTATTCTTATGTTAATCCCCATACATTACATCATTAGTTTTAGATGAAGTGTTCCATGATTCATTGTTTGTGCATAACACCCAGTGCTCCATGCAGAATGTGCCCTCCTCAATACCCACCACCAGGCTAACCCATCCTCCCACTCCCCTCCCCTCTAGAACCCTCAGTTTGTTTTTCAGAGTCCATCGTCTCTCATGGTTCGTCTACCCCTCCGATTTCCCCCGCTTCATTCTTCCCCTGATATGAGGAATTCTTAATCTCAGGAAACAAACTGAGGTTTGCTGGAGTGGTGGGGGCTGGGAGGGATGGGGTGACTGGGTGATGGACATTGGGGAGGGTATGTGCTATGGTGAGTGCTGTGAATTGTGTAAGACTGTTGAATAACAGACCTGTACCTCTGAAACAAATAATACATTATATGTTAAAAAAGAAGATAGCAAGAAGGGAAAAATGAAGGGGGGGAAATTGGAGGGGGAAATGAACCATGAGAGACTATGGACTCTGAGAAACAAACTGAGGGTTCTAGAGGGGAGGGGGGTAAGTGGATGGATTAGCCTGGTGATGGGTATTAAAGAGGGCACATACTGCATGGAGCACTGGGTGTTATATGCAAACAATGAATCATGGAACACTACATAAAAATCTAATGATGTAATGTATGATGATTAACATAACATAATAAAAAAATGTAGCATATAAGGAAATCTATCATTTATTCAGCATATGCAGCATAAGAATTGTATATTTTTAGGACAGGCTAGAAGATGAGAACAATATAGTTCAGCATTTTGGTGGTTTAATCAAGCAGATGGCTTTTTCTTGCTCAAATCTTCCAAGGCATGTGGTATTCTTTTTGGTCACAGTGGAGGTTTCTTCATATGTTCATTCAGAGGTCCAGACTGGCAGGATCACCCTTTGCATCACCAGAAATCCAGGGAAGGAAAGAACACCACCAAAGAATGCATGTGGGTGCTATGAATGGCTGCTATTCTTTCAATTATAGAATGGGTACACATCTTTGCAGCTCACATTCCACTGGAAAGAACTTATACTAGCAGTGACATTCCACTGGAAGGAAGACTAGGGAATGAATCTGACCAGCTCTGTCACAGACTAGAAGACAAAAAGCTAAGAACCAGTGGAATAATATTGCCCTTCATTTAAAAATAAATAAAAATAAAAAGACTTCATGCTGAGTCATGCTGAGTCCATTGAGTATAAAACATAATGAATACAAAATAAAGGATGCATATTTAAGTGAAATTTTAAAACATATTGAGATATTTCATGTTAAAAATAATAAAATATTGTCTATGAATTTCTGTAGGAAAATGCTTTGAATCTAGGATTCTGTGCCAATGCAAAATTGGATTTGTATGGAAGAATAAACTAACAGCATTTTGGTAGGGCAAGAACTTAGAAACACTATTATTTATATACACTTTATGGATTAATTACTAATAAGTATAGTCCAGAAAAATGAAAAAATCAGTATAAAAGGATAAAAGAAACTGGCAAACAAGTTTTAAAAAGCAAAAGAATATTATACTAAAAAATATGAAGTTGTGCATTAATGTGGGATTTGATGAAGATGAAGATTATCTGACTTAAGGTAAGCTTCTTATTGGAGAATTGCACATAAAGTATATATTTAATATTAAAAGTGGAATTCTCTGTTAGTGTAAAATGTTATATAAATTCTGTTAGATATTAACAAAATAGGAAAGGTAAAATCGGTTTTCAGAAAATAAGGGATGGTAAAGAAGATAAGAGATCTGTTGGACACATGCACCAAATAAAAAGAAGGAAGTTAAGAACAAAATCTTAGGATACACCATCATTCAGAAGAAAGGTCTCTGATGAAGGAGATAGACTAATGGAACTAAGTCAGAGAGCTCATCTAAGTCTTAATAAACCTATTATAGGGAGAAATAAAGCTATGTAACTCTGTAGTGTTGTAGGGAGGGGAGTTAAGGAAATTTGAAAGTACAGATGAAATTTTCTTTTATTAAAAGTAAGCTAAGGGGCTCCTGGGTAGCTCAGTCGATTAAGCATCTACCTTCAGCTCAGGTCATGATCTCAGGGTCCTGGGATCAAGCCCCTTATCTCCCTGTTCAGCGGGGTGTCTGCTTCTTCCTCTGCCTCTCCCCCTGCTCCCTGCTCATGCTCACCCTCTCTCTCACGTGAATAAATAAAATCTTAAAAAAAAAGAAATATAAATAAATAAAAGTAAGCTAAGGATTAAAAAAATAAGACATAAATGGAATTTAGCACAGTATCTGGCATATATTAACAGTAAATACTCAATAGATGGTACATATTTTTTAGGAAATGGTTCTTTATAATTTATTTTTATTTTTTTAATTGTAATATAGTTGACATATAGCACTGTATCAGCTTTAGGTGCAAAGCATAATAATTTGATATATGTATGTATTGTAAGATGATCATCACAATAAATTAATCTCTATCACCACACATAGCTACAAATTTCTTTTTCTTGTGATGAGAACATCTAAGATCTACTCTCTTAGCAAATTTCAAATATGGAATACAGCATTGTTAATTACAGTCACCATGCTGTAAATTACATCCCTAGGACTTATTTTGGTGCACCCTACCCTCCATTTCTGGGAACCATCAATCTGTTCTCTACATGTATGAGTTCAATTTTTTTTTATTACACATATAAGTGATATCATATAGTAATTATCTTTCTCTGTCTGACTTATTTCACTGAGCA
Organism: Neomonachus schauinslandi; assembly: GCF_002201575.2. Lineage (NCBI taxonomy): Eukaryota > Metazoa > Chordata > Mammalia > Carnivora > Phocidae > Neomonachus > Neomonachus schauinslandi. The sequence goes on from NC_058405.1 coordinate 89,168,129, forward strand.
TAATGTCCTCAAGCTCCATCCATATTGTTGAAAATGGCAGGAATTCCTTCTTTCTTATGGCTGATTACCATAAAATATTCCACTCTGTGTGTATGCATGTGAGTGTGTGTGCATGTGTGTATGTGTCACATTTTCTTTATGCATTTATCCATCAAAGGACACTTAGTGTAAATAATGCTGCAATGAACATAGAAGTGCATATTTTTTTGAATTAGTGTTTTTATTTTCTTCCAATAAATACCCAGAAATGGAATTGTTGGATCATATGGTAGTTCCACTGGTAATTTTTTTAAAAGATTTTATTTATTTATTTGACAGAGAGAGACAGCAAGAGAGGGAACACAAGCAGGGGGAATGGGAGAGGGAGAAGCAGGCTTCCCACTGAGCAAGGAGCACCATGCAGGGCTTGATCCCAGTACCCTGGGATCATGACCTGAGCCGAAGGCAGACACTTAAAGACTGAGCCACCCAGGAGCCCCCTATTTGTAATTTTTTGAGGAACCTCCATATTGTGTCCCACAGTGGCTACATCAATTCATTTCCCTACCAACAGTGCACAAAGTGTTCCCCTTTCTCCACATCCTCGCCAAAACAGATTATTTCCTGTCTTTATGATAATGGCCATTCCAGCAGGTGTGAGGTAGTATTTTATTGTGGTTTTGATTTGAATTTCCTGATGATTTGTGATGTTGAGCACCTTCTCATGTATCTGTTAGCCATTTATATGTCTTTGCAAAAATGTCTATTTTGATCTTCTATCCATTTTTAATGAGTATTTTTTTTCTATTGAGTTTTGTGAGTTCTTATATATTTTAGGTATTAACTCCTTATCAAATATATGATTTGCAAATATTTTCTCTATTCCATAGGTTGACTTTTCCTTCTGTTGATTTCCTTTGATTTGCTCTCTCTCTGACCCTGCTCCCCCTCACATAAATAAATAAATAAATAAATAAATAAATAAATAAATAGCCCCTTGTTAATTTTTGCTTTTTTTGCCTAATGCTTTTGTGTCAAATCCAAAAAATCATTGCCAAAACTGATGTCAAGGAGTTTATCCTCTATGATGCTTTGTACATCAAAAGAAATCATCAACAGAATGAAGAGTCAACTAAAAAGCTTTTTGTTTAAATAGTGGGGTACATGGGTGGCACAGTTGGTTAAGCATCTGACTTTTGGTTTTGGCTCAGGTCACGATCTCAGGGTGGTGATCTCAGGGTTGTGGGATCGAGCCCTGTTCAGGCTCTGTGCTCGATGCAAAGTCTGCTTGAGATTCTCTCTCCCTCTGCCCCTGCCTCCCCCCCAAATAAATAAATAAATCTTTAAATAGCCCCTTGTTAATTTTTGCTCTTTTGTGTAATGCTTTTATGTCAAATCCAAAAATTCATTGCCAAACTGACATCAGGGAGTTTACCCCTTATGTTGCCTTCTAGGAGTTTTATGATTTCGAGTCTTTTGTTCAAGTCTTTAGCCCATTTAGAGTTGGTTTAGTGTGTGGTGTAAGACAGAGGTCCAGTTTCATTCTTTTACATGTGACTATCCAGTTTTCCCAGAACCACTTGTTGGAAGAGACTATTCTTTCCTCATTGTATATGCTTAGTTCCATGCATACATAAGCCTATTCTATTTTGTTCCATTGATCAATGTGTCTGTTTTTCTGCCAATATCATACTGTTTTGATTACTATAGCTTTGTAGTATAGTTTGAAATGAGGAAATATGATGTCTCTAGCTTTGTTCTTTCTCAAGATCACTTTGGGTATTCAGGAACTTTTGTGATTCCATAAAAATTTCAGGGTTGTTTTTCTATTTTTATGCAAAATGCCATTGGAATTTTGATAAGGATTGCATTGAATCTGTAGATGGCTTTGGCTAGTATGGACATTTTAACAATTCATTTTTCCATTTCATTCTTCCAATCCATAAGTATGTGATATATTTTCATTTATTTTTGTCTTCCTCAATTTCTTTCATCACTGTCTTGTAGCTTTCAGGGTACAGGTCTTTCACCTCTTTGGTTAAATTTATTCCTGGATATTCTTTCTGATGCAATTATAAAATGGGATTGTTTTCTTAATCTCTCTTTCTGAGAGTCTGTTATTGGTGCATAGAAATGCAACAAAATTCTGTGTATTATTTTTATATCCTGCAACCTTTCAGAATTCATCTATTAGTTCCAACAGTTTTTTAGTGGAGTTGTTAAGGTTTGTCTATACATAATATCATGTAAATTGCAAATAGTGTCAGTTTTACTTCTTCCTTTCTGATTTGGATGCTTTTTTTTTTTCTTACTTCATTGCTCTGGCTAGGTCTTCCAGTATTATGTTGAATAAAAGTGGTAAGAGTATGATTCCTGTCTTGTTCCTGATCTTAGAGAAAAAAATAAATTTAGTTTTTCACATTTGAGTATGATGTTAGCTGTGGGCTTGTTATATGTGGCCTTTATTATCTCAAGGTACATTCTCTCTGTATCCAGTTTATTGAGAGGGTATTTTTTTTTTTAATCATGAAAGGATGTTAGATTTTGTTACTGTGACATATATTTACTCATTTGCATATGTTTAACTATCTTTGCATCCCAGGAATAAATCCCATTTGATCATATTGTGTGACCTTTTAATGTATTGTTGAATTTGGTTTGCTAATATTCTACTCAGGATTTTCGCATCAGGGATATTTCTGCTCATCAGGGACACTGGCTTGTAAATTTCTCTTCTCATACTGTTCTTATCTGGTTTCAGTATCAGAGTAATACTGGCCTTACAAAATGAGTTTGAGAAGAATTGGTATTAATTCTTCTTTAAAAGTTTAGTAGAATTTGGGGCACCTGGGTGGCTCAGTTGGTTAAGCATCTGACTCTTGATTTTGGCTCAAGTGGTGATCTCAGGGTCATGAGATCAAGCCCTGAGTCATGAGATTGAGCCCTGTATCCAGCTCTGTGTTGAGCCTGGAACTTGCTTAAGATTCTCTTTCACCCTCTTCCCCTCCCCAGCTCTCACACACATTTGCATGCATTCTCTCTCTCTCTCTCTCTTTCACTTCACCAGTTAAACCATCTGCCATCTGGTCCTGGACTTTTATTGGTTGGGGGGTTTTGAATACTGATACAATCCCCTTATTCATAATTGGTCTATTCAGGTTTTCTGTTTCTTCATGATTTAGTCTTGATAGTTTCTATGACCTCTAGGAATTTATCCATTTCATCTAGGTTATCCGATTTGTTGGTTAGTAATTGTTCATAGTTTCTTATGATCCTTAGTATTTCTGTGTTATTGGTTCTAGTGTCTCTTTTTTCTTTTTTTTTTTCTTAAAGATTTTATTTATTTATTTGACACAGAAAGAGAGCACAAACAGGCAGAGCAGTAGTCAGAGGAAGAGGGAGAAGCAGACTCCTTGCTGAGCAAGGAGCCCGATGTGGGGCTCTGTCCCACAACCTGGGATCATGACCTGAGCCGAAAGCAGATGCTCAGTGGACTGAGACACCCAGGTGTCCCTCCTTTTTCTTTTCTTCTTTTATTTGTTTGAGTCTTCACTTTTTCTTAGTCTAGATAAAGGTTTTCATGATAGCAATATATATATATATATATATATTCATATTATATATAAAACCTGACTAATAAAATGGGCAAAGGAACTGAATAAGTATTATTACAAAGACAAATACTTTGTTACTTATAGATAGAATCATAGAAAAAATGTTGAACTCATAGAAATAGAGAGTGGAAAAGTGATTGCTGTGGACTAGGTTGTAGGGAAAATAGAGATTGGTAAAAGGGTACAAACTTTCAATTATAAAATAAGTAAGTTCTGAGGATCTAATGTACAGCATGGTGAGTATAGTTGATAATTGTACATTGTATAATTGAAATTTAGTAAGATAATAGATCTTAAGTGTTCTCACACACACACAAAGTTAACTATGTGAGGGCTGTATGTATTAATTAACTTGGTGAGAATCCTTTACGAATACACACATATATCAAATCATCACATTGTATACTTTAAAAATATTTCAATTTCTTTATCTTTTATATTTCAATAAAGCTGGAAAAGAATAAAAATGGCCAAATTGACAAGAACTCTTAGAATACTGGTATCTTATAATCCATGTGGTAGCATTTGTGTTAGGGGAACATAAATCCCTCCATTTTCTTTTAAGATTTTTTGTTTATTTATTTGAGAGAGAGAGATCGAGCATGAGCTGGAGGGAAAGGCAGGCAGAGGCAGAGGGACAAGCAGACTCCCCGCTGAGCAGGGAGCCTGATGCGGGGCTCGATGCGGGGCTCCATCCCAGGACCCTGGGCTCATGACCTGAGCTGAAGGCAGACGCTTAACCACTGAGCCACCCAGGCGCCCCTAAATCCCTCCATTCTTCAAAGCTTTTCCTGAAGTCTATTATGCATAAGAGCCAACTGTGACTTTTGTGTTGAATAGTAAGGGATGCATAACTCCACTAACATAGGAGAAAAGAGGAACTGCCCATGCAGAATGGTAGAACAATTTAAAAATTCAGTAACTAAATGAAAATAATATGTTTAAGATAGTAGAAACCATTAGAAAGCAAACATCCTGGAATAATGAAAAATCTTGGAGAGAAAAGAATTACAGACCACATATAATAGAGTGGAAGTTTGAGCCTCCTTCTTCTAGATATTAAGGGCAAGCTGATCAGAACAATCCCAGGATTTGCATCAGTTAGGCATCTAGCATGAATTCTCATCATGCGTATTGCTAGGCTGAGTTACAAATGGGAGTCACTTAACTAATAACGAAGCCTCCTTGAGACCACTAAGTGTCTGCATCTCAACTGATGACTATCTGCAATTTGGCAAATTATGAAGGTCTCACACACCTCCCTCAAAAATGTCAGTTTCTTGTTATATAGCAATAATCAGAAACTGGGCTCAGGCTCTGCTTTCACATACTCCAGGTGGTGAAAGTAAAACAAAACATGTGACTAGATTAGAATCCTTAATTTAGTTATGTCCTTAAAATCAAGACATCGGCTGTTAAGTTGGAAAATTATCAAGTCCCATTTCTCTTTATTTTTGCCGTCATACTCTATACATTTTCTCCAAGCAGTAAATTAGGGGAAGAAAGGAGATTATTCTGCTGAAGATGACTAGCAAGAATGTTAAAATAAGTGCCTGAGGGAGCATTCCATAGAGGATCCAACATTTGACCAAGAGAGAGCGCTTGGGTTCTTGATCTTTGTTCACATGCCCTTTGGCATTTGACTCTGTAGTTCAACCCCCCTTCTATAAAATTAAAATAATAAGACATGTCCAGTCTTCCTGGTGACAGTAAAGCACTCATAAAATTTTACGTGACAAGGTGCCTTTTTATTTATTTATTTTTTTAAGATTTTATTTTTTTTATTTGACAGAGAGAGAGATAGAGAGAGCAGGAACACAAGCAGGGGAGTTGGGAGAGGGAGAAGCAGGCTTCCTGCTAAGCAGAGAGCCCGATGTGGGACTCGATCCCAGGACACCAGGACCATGACCTGAGCCGAAGGCAGACACTTAACAACGGAGCCACCCAGGCGCCTGACAAGGTGCCTTTTTAAAGTAAAATGTATATTACAACTGCAAATAACATGAAATTTCAGCTTTGAATTCTAGTTTTTTAATCCAGTATAAGAATTTAAGTCTTCATGTGTCTTCCTTCCACTGAAAAATGGAGTGTGGGTAAAGATTTTGAAATGACTTAACATCCTATCATCACCTTTCCAGGTACAAATTAACATTCTCATTGAAAGGAACATGTCTGCTATGTCTTAGAAAGAAGCATCCCGACGTTTATTGGAATCCAGAATTTGATATTTTTCTTTTTAAAAAAACATTACACTGACACATTTACAGAATCAAAGTCGTGAAGGCATTGTTCCCCTTTGTCATATTACATTGATCTTGTGACCCTTGGGCATTTCTTTGAGTGTCTACTGATTTTGATCTAAGATCACCAATAGCTTCTTCTTCTTCTTTTTTTTTTTTTTAGATTTTATTTATCTATTTGAGAGAGAGAGAGCACGAGCAGGGGCAGAGTGAGAGGGAGAAGCAGACTCCACACTAACAGGGAGCCCATCATGGGGCTTGATCCCAGGACCCTAGGATCATGACCTGGGCCAAAGGCAGACACTTAACCGACTGAGCCACCCCGGCACCCCTAAGGTCACCAAGAGCTTCTAATGATCTATTTTGCAAGCTAACTTCTGAATTTCCATTTTAGTCCGTTTCCCTCTGATATTTTGCAATACAGGCTGCTTTTTCTTTCCCGATTTCCATATTCTGATAGCCTTTTTTTTCTTTTTCAAATTCCCCTCTCATATTCTGACTGTTGCTTATGTGTCTCCTTTACTGTTTTTAATTTCCTCAAAAATGCCACCTTTCTAGGACCCATCCTCTTTCTTCTGTATGATCACTAAGCTCTCCTGTTTCTTCAGTTCAGTACAAAACAATCCTATGCCTGGTTTAATGATCTGCTGTCAATGTCTCGAAACTTAGTAATTCTTAAACAGGGGCTCTGCATTTTCATTTTTTACTGTACCTTATAAATTATGTAGCCAGTCCTGCCTACCAGCCGTTTCTTGAGGCACGCTTCACAGACACCTCTATGTGTCCCTGAATACTTATCATTTTGGTAACATTTTCTCTTCAATTTTCTTTTAATAGTCACATAATATTATTAACACATATCCAGCTAAAATCGAAGTCATTAGTGACTTCTTCCCTCACCAAGCAAACAAATGAACAAAAGTTTGAATACATTTTATTGTCTTAGAATTTCCTAAATCCCGGGCACCTGGGTGGCTCAGTTGGTTGAGCGACTGCCTTCCGCTCAGGTCATGATCCTGGAGTCCCTGGATCGAGTCCCGCATCGGGCTCCCTGCTCGGCAGGGAG